>NC_058080.1:456012100-456312100 GCF_014858855.1 Bufo gargarizans | reverse complement strand
GTGGATATACGATATCACACTTGCCACAAACCAGATAGTGAGTGGATATGCACCGATAATGAAGTTGGCATGTGCAGATAGATGGGAAGGGTTTGTCCCATTGCAATTGGACGCACTGAAATAAAACTGTGACAGGGACCCGGTGGAGAAGAGGCGATCTTCGCTGGCCTAAATGGCCAAAACAGATTGCTAGCTTCCCCCCCCGTTTGCCCTCTACACAGTGAGGTGGTGAATATATTGTGAGATATATCGATCAACTAGCATATACTTTGGCACCTCCGCAATCGCCCATATTGAGATTTGTATCCCTCATCTCCATGGACACTGAATACGCCCCTTGTAGCTGCGTGACATGCACCGTGTCACATGACCTGGCCCTCCTCCCCTCTGCACTGCTGCGCCTGCGATGCGCTCCATTTGAGACGTTGCGGTCCATGGAGCTGACACGCGGGTGCGCGGTGACGTTGGGGGCGGGACCAGTGACGTCTGACCCGGAGCATGCGCACTGCGGATGTGGGGACGCCAACGCTGACTGAGACCATGGGCCCAAGGATGGTGAGCTCCATCAGGTTGTTTTTAATGTTTAGATATGATGCAGCTGCATCACAGACTAGTGTTTTTAACCCTGTATACACTGAGCACTTGTACACTTTATGTACGTTTTGTTGATATGGACGTAAGGGACAGAAATTCGGTTTAGTGATAGACGTGCATATTATATTTGACAATACATATATTTATCGTATTTTTGTATGATCACTTTTTTTAGTTGTAATACTTTTGTATGAATCACTGATTAATGTTTAACACGCACAATTGTCACGTGATAATGTAGTGGGTGATCATGTGACCTAATTGAAGACATGTGGAATCACTAATTGTAATTGTTTTGAATTGAATTGTGGGTATATATACCTGTTAATATGCACTGTTATGTAGCTTGATAAAGGCCTCATTGAGTAGGCCGAAACGTTGCTGGATTAAAGTTGTTTTGGGGTCTTCACCCTATCACTGAAAGCTGGAAGTGCTGCCTCGTCATTTGTTCTATATATATATATATATATATATATATATATATATATATATATATATATATAATAAAAGAAAAACGTATGGCAGCACCAATTTATACCAGAGAGAGAGAGAGGGTGCTATGTCCAGGGAATTCACTGCTCACCCTTGTATGTAGACGAAAACGGACAGCAACTCCAAGTAGTACAAAAAATAATTTATTGGGCCACAGTGGCACAGAGGCGACGTTTCGGCTCAAAATCCAGAGCCTTGTGCCAATGCTTGAGAAAGGCTCTGGATTTTGAGCCGAAACGTCGCCTCTGTGCCACTGTGGCCCAATAAATTATTTTTTGTACTACTTGGAGTTGCTGTCCGTTTTCGTATATATATATATATATATATATATATATATATATATATATATATATATACACACACAGTGGATATAAAAAGTCTACTAAAATGTCAGGTTTCTGTGATGTAAAAAAAATGAGACAAAGATAAATCATTTCAGAACTTTTTCCACCTTTAATGTGACCTATAAACAGTATCACCATTGAAAAAAAAACTGAAATCTTTTAGGTGGAGGGAAGAAAACAGAAAAAATATATATATAATGTGTTTGCATAAGTGTGCACACCCTCTTATAACTGGGGATGGAGCGGTGGTCTCCTGTCTGCTGGGGAAATCTCGCACCTGCGTCGTCCCGTTCAGTATTCGGCGCAGGTGCAGTGAAGGAAGGACGTTCGCCGACAGCCGGCTTCTTCACTGCACCTGCGCAGAATACGTCACAGTGAGGAAGCCGGCTGCCGGCGAACGTCCTTCCCTTACTGCGCCGAATACTGAACGGGATGGTGCAGGCGCAAGATTTCCCCGGCAGACAGGAGACCACCACTGGTCTGGCCCTGTCAGTCAAGTGTAGAAGGGCGCAGAAAGAGGTAAGCGAACGGAGCCTCTAGGAGCAGGTGCAACGCCCCCCCTGCTCCTAGAGACTCATTTGCATATTATAAAAGTTCGTTTTTCTAAATAACGGCGGCACATAGTGACATGGAACTAATATAGTTATGTTCAGCTGACATTAGCACATCGCTAATGTCAGCCAGCTTAATACCCATTTTTCTGATGACAGAAACCATTTAACAATTACAAAGTCCAAAGGGCATCTAGTTGGATTCAAATAAGCCTGGGAGGGGTGGTGAAAGCTGTGTTTTCATGGTCTTCTGGGACCATAGGTACTTGCCAGTACTCATTTGTTAAGTCTAGAGTGGAGAAGTTAGGGTACTTTCACACTAGCGTTTTTCTTTTCCGGTGTTGAGTTCCATTACAGGAGCTCAATACGAGAAAAAAAAACTGTCTTATCCTACAGCATTCTGAATGGAGAGCATCAGTTCAATCCCTCTTACGAGTTTTGGCCGGAGAAAATACTGCAGCATACTGCAGTTTTCTCTCCGACCAAAAATCCTGAACACTTGCCGGAATGCCGGATCTGGCACGCGCAGACCTTTAAAAATGAGAAAAAAATCTATACTGGATCCATTTTTCCGTATGAAAACCGGAAAGACGGATCCGGTATTGCAATGCATTTGTGAGACTCACAAATGCATCCGTTTGCGTCCAACGGAACTGCCTGCCGGAATCCTCTGCCGCAAGTGTGAAAGTACCCCTAGGCTGCAGGTCCCAATGCAGTTATGAGTGGCAGAGGATAAGTATATTTGTGGGTTATGTTGTTCATTTTTCTGTAATCCAAGCAAATATAGGCCTGAACATCTCCTTGATTGAAGTAAGAAAGCCAGTAGGAATGGTGTGTTGGATCAAGCTGGCTTGTCCAATGGATGCTTGCTCAAACCTTGGGGATTTTCTTTTACAACATTGAGAACTCCATCAATTTGGTCAGCAGATGTGAAAGTATCTCCCACGTGGAGTTCTGCCCACCATGGCTCATTTGAAGTGTTTTCTTGGGTGGTCTGCTTCTGGGTGCTAGCACACTCACAATGTCTTGGAAAGTGACTAGAAGCAAACGAGCAACAGGGTAGTGCTATGTTATTGTCTCACTGTTATTGCTTAAGTTTGGAAGGCGGATTGGTACCTTACCAGGAAAGTCAGCCATTAAGTCTTCCAGTGAAGCCTCATATGGAAAGTCCAGAGAACAACTTAACTGAGAGACTGCCCCTGAGGGAATGAAAATGGGCATCTGTAGAAGGTTTAGGACCATCAATGCCATGCATTGGGTTCTGACAGTAGGGTACCACTAGTTTATAGCATTAAAGAAATCCTGCCACCAAAAAAATTGTCACCACCAGACATCTGAGAAGCTCTGACAGATGCCTTTCAGAACCTCCTCCTTGAGCTTCCTTTGTTTTGGTTTTCAGTTCCTCATCTCGTTAGCCTCTCTCAGCTGTCATGTAGTTGGACTGATTGCATCCCTTTAAATTCCTCCCCATAATGCATTAGTGTGCGGTTTATACAACTTCCTGGGGTGTGTGTGTGCATGCTGATCCTATTTCCCAGTCTTCTACAAGATAAGTGTTGTACATTCATTTGTGATTTTCTGTTTGCTGGATCCCAGGTGACCCTGACTCCCTCCGTGTCTTGTGTAGGGAGCCGGTGGTCGTGTCCCCTCACTATTATAGGGTGTTCAGGTGTTATACAGTCGAGGTACGAGGATATGCGATCATCTACCATTGGGATGTTCGCATAGGCTGAGCAGTCAGGGAGAGTGCCAGGTCTTATGCAGGGGTCTCCCTTAGTTTTGGATCCAGTGAGTCATATATTCATTTTGTATTGTCTTGTTTCCTGTACACCTTCCGTGACAAAAATGCAGTGCAATCTTAAAGCACCATGTTATAGAGCAGGAGAAGCTGATCAGATTAATATATATTTTGGTGGGAAAAAATTCGGTAAAACCTTTTTTACATTTACATCTGCAGCCCTGTGAACAGTTATCGGTACAGGAGGGAGGAGTTATCAGAGACAGCTGTCTCTCTGTGTACACTTAAACACACAATGCTATCAATCACTTCACTAACTCTTCCTCCCTGTACTGATAGGTATTCACAGATATACAGTACAGACCAAAAGTTTGGACACACCTTCTCATTCAAAGAGTTTTCTTTATTTTCATGACTATGAAAATTGTAGATTCACACTGAAGGCATCAAAACTATGAATTAACCCATGTGGAATTATATACATAACAAAAAAGTATGAAACAACTGAAAATATGTCATATTCTAGGTTCTTCAAAGTAGCCACCTTTTGCTTTGATTACTTCTTTGCACACTCTTGGCATTCTCTTGATGAGCTTCACCTGAAATGGTTTTCACTTCACAGGTGTGCCCTGTCAGGTTTAATAAGTGGGATTTCTTGCCTTATAAATGGGGTTGGGACCATCAGTTGCGTTGTGGAGAAGTCAGGTGGATACACAGCTGATAGTCCTACTGAATAGACTGTTAGAATTTGTATTATGGCAAGAAAAAAGCAGCTAAGTAAAGAAAAACTAGTGGCCATCATTACTTTAAGAAATGAAGGTCAGTCAGTCCGAAAAATTGGGAAAACTTTGAAAGTGTCCCCAAGTGCAGTCACAAAAACCATCAAGCGCTACAAAGAAACTGGCTCACATGCGGACCGCCCCAGGAAAGGAAGACCAAGATTCACCTCTGCTGCGGAGGATAAGTTCATCCGAGTCACCAGCCTCAGAAATCGCAGGTTAACAGCAGCTCAGATTAGAGACCCAGGTCAATGCCACACAGAGTTCTAGCAGCAGACCTGTGAATGAGGCCTTCATGGTAGAGTATCTGCTAGGAAACCACTGCTAAGGATAGGCAACAAGCAGAAGAGACTTGTTTGGGCTAAAGAACACAAGGAATGGACATTAGACCAGTGGAAATCTGTGCTTTGGTCTGATGAGTCCAAATTTGAGATCTTTGGTTCCAACCACCGTGTCTTTGTGCGACGCAGAAAAGGTGAACGGATGGACTCTACATGCCTGGTTCCCACCGTGAAGCATGGAGGAGGAGTTGTGATGGTGTGGGGGTGCTTTGCTGGTGACACTGTTGGGGATTTATTCAAAATTGAAGGCATACTGAACCAGCATGGCTACCACAGCATCTTGCAGCGGCATTCTATTCCATCCGGTTTGCGTTTAGTTGGACCATCATTTATTTTTCAACAGGACAATGACCCCAAACACACCTCCAGGCTGTGTAAGGGCTATTTGACCATGAATGAGAGTGATGGGGTGCTGCGCCAGATGACCTGGCCTCCACAGTCACCGGACCTGAACCCAATCGAGATGGTTTGGGGTGAGCTGGACCGCAGAGTGAAGGCAAAAGGGACAACAAGTGCTAAGCATCTCTGGGAACTCCTTCAAGACTGTTGGAAGACCATTTCAGGTGACTACCTCTTGAAGCTCATCAAGAGAATGCCAAGAGTGTGCAAAGCAGTAATCAAAGCAAAAGGTGGCTACTTTGAGAAACCTAGAATATGACATATTTTCAGTTGTTTCACAGTTTTTTGTTAATTCATAGTTTTGATGCCTTCAGTGTGAATCTACAATTTTCATAGTCATGAAAATAAAGAAAACTCTTTGAATGAGAAGGTGTGTCCAAACTTTTGGTCTGTACTATAAATGTATAGGTTACAGGTTTTACTGAATCTTTTCCCACAAAACTATATATCAATCGCCTTGGCTTTCCCTGCTCTACAACATGGTGCTGTCAGATCGCATGACATTTTTGGTGACAGGTCCTCTTTAAGACTTTGCTGCTTGTGGAAAGGGTTTGTTGCTTCCGGCACCCACCAAAATTTAAGATGGACTGACCATCCGAAACTAAGATCAAATTTCTCTTTTTATGTTACAAAAGATTTAAAGACAAACCATTACCATATGTCTGTACTGTGAAAATAGATGTTATTTGTATAATTTATCTACTGGCAGGGTCCACAGCAAGAATTCATTTTACATTTGTTTATAGATGGAAAAAATATGAGTGCGTTTGTATATTTTATGCACAAAACCCCCCACTATACTAAATATAGCAAAAATGAATACCTATGTTTTTACATTTTTTTATGAAAGCGAAAAGGAAACAAAATGTGTAAGTTTGTGTATTTTACACACATAAAGTCCGCTATACCATTGCTAAAACTAGTAACTATAGCTATAACTTTTATTTTCTTTATTTGACTTTTTTTAATTATTTTTTTTATAAAAATGTTTTGAAAAAAGAAGGGAATTAAGTCACAGACTGCAGACTCACAGTTAATTTTACAGCCAGCAGGGGGCATTCTCACATGTAGAAGAGCGCCCCCCTGCTGACTTTGGCTGATCTCCTGGATAATTACTGTGACCGCAGCTGTGGTCACAAGGTGGTCACAGAGATCTGCAGCGTCATGGTAATGTAACCCGACAATTTTATATGTCAGGTTACAGATAATAGCTTACCGCCATGTCGTATATATTGTCGTGCAAGGTTAAGAAAGAGGTTTAACAGACAGAGACACACATGCTGACCAAAGAAGTCTATGGCGAGGGGAGGAAGAATACTACTAGAGGGAGAAAAGGGGATGTTTTTGCGATAAGATAAATTACAAAGATCATAATATTCACCTGTAATATTGATTTATATAAAGCTTGTTGAAACAGTGCCTATTAAAAGGGGCATTCCAGTTATAATAAGTTAACCTCTATCCACAGATTCGTGGGGGTCAGAAGGGCCTTGTGCCCTGACTGTTGACTAGGGTTGCAACTAGTAATTCGACACAAAAAAATCCTCGATGCAATTTTTTTGCATCGAGGATTCATTTGTCTCACGTGACCATGGAGCGGGAATGAAGTGCTTACTATTACTCCCACTCTGTGCTCTCCCGCTAGACTGCATCACAGGAAAGGATTAGATACAGCAGTAAACTCCATCCGCTGTAAGGACCTTCTGACATCATAGTGTCATGTGATATTGTAAGCCTCAATCTAGGGCCATGCGCCTCACAGTACATACCATCATATTACCCAGCTTCTATACCTGGCGTCGGCTTCAAACCACACAAGGTCCTTTCTGTGCATGGAGTTCAGACAACCGATATAGGCGCTCCTCAGGCACTATCACGTGACTTGTGAGCGCACGCGCAGTTCTGGCAGTTGGGCCCACGAACGCTGGTCGTCTGGAGACTGTTGCCGGGCAGCATAGGCCGAGTCACAGCAACTTCCGGCCGCGGAGACCATCAGGTAAGGCCAGGATATCGGTGGATCGGAAATGTACGGAACCGGGAGTGCATATGACTAGTTGCAGCCCGGGATGTACCGCGTCCCCTGTGCACTCTGCCCCGAGCCCGTATACACCACCCGGAATGAAGGGCAGTCCACAAGTCCACTGCCTATAGCGGATTATACATAGTCTATAGGTGATTACATACAGTGTAGGTGCACAGTCTATAAGTAATTATATACAGCACAAGGGGGAGACATAATGGCACAATGGGGAGTGGAGCTGATGGCACTGGGGTGGGGGAGAGCTGATGGCACTGAGGGATAGTGGAGCTGATGGCACTGGGGGATAGTGGAGCTGATGGCACAGGGGGGGAAGCTGATGGCACTGGGGGATAGTGGAGCTGATAGCACTGGGGGGAACTGATGCACTTGGGCTGATCGCACAGGGGGGAACAAAGGGTGTTGGGGACTGATGGCAGGGGGTCTGATGAGTACTTATAATGTAAAACAAGGAAAGTGTTAAAGGAATAGCTCACTCTTATGCAAAGCAGGACCAGGTGCTCTAGGCCAGAAAAACTGTAACACCCTTACAGATAAGATTAGAAAAATGAATAAATTGAATTGGACTGGCACTCTGTATGTGTGGTGGTATGGAATGAATACAATGGATAATATGATAGAAGTGATCACAATTTAATTATAAACATAATATAATACAATAAAAGCATATATAACGCTAAAAATTAGTCCTAAGGACAACCACTCGTTATAGTCAAGGTTGCTTACTATAAAGTACAAACATTATATCACGAACTAACAAAGGTATTATATGCCAGTGCTGCTATCCACTAATTTTTAGCGTTATATATGCTTTTATTGTATTGTGTATTTTATTGTATTATATTATGTTTATAATTAAATTGTGATCACTTCTATCATATTATCCATTGTATTCATTCCATACCACCACACATACAGAGTGCCAGTCCAATTCAATTTATAATGTAAAACAGTCTATTAATTCATTTTTTCTTATTAGATTACTCGATTAATCGCAAAAAATAATTGGTAGAATACTCGATTCCTAAAATAATCGTTTACTGCAGCCCTACTGTTGACTGTTCAAACATGCAGCTGATCACTCCATTCACATTATATGGGACTGGACATAGCTGAGCTCTGTACTTGGCTATCTCTGGCAGTCCCATAAAAATTTAATGGAGCAGTACAGTGCATGCTCAACCAGCCACTCCATTCATTTTGGCATAAGGTACACCTGTCCTCCCGATGTTGGACCCCCTTGATAGTTACATCCTGTCCTGTGGATAGGGGATGACTTGTTATAACTGGAATACCCCTTTAATGTAAATCCATCAATAAAATACCAATTCATTTTTAGAAATATAAATGATTCATTTCTATTTTGTTTTTATAAACCACTTTTGATGAATAATAGAATAAGAGAAGAATTATTTTATTCTGAGAATCTGTTCTTTTGGTGAAACAAATTAATTGGTTAGGCTAGCTTCACATCTGCAGCAGCAATTTCGGCAGGCTGTTCTGGCAGAGAACAGCCTGTCTGAGTTCTCCTGATCCGGCACTGCCAGATGCAACCGGAATGCCCGCTGGTCCCTTTAACTATAATGGGGTCTGGTGGAGATCTGGCTATAATCCAGCAAAAATGCAAAGAATTGGCCAGAAAACAAACCACTGCACGCTCCAGTTTGTGTCTGGCCGATTCCCGGTGGAACTGGCGTCAGGATCACCCTACCGCTCGTGCTGTGGACCGCAAATTGCGGTTCGCAATGCACAGGCACCGACCGTGGGGCAGCCACATGTGGATCGCGGACCCATTCACTTGAATGGGGTCCGCGATCCGCATCCGACGGTCCGCACCGCAAAAAAGTAGTGCATGCATTACTTTTTTGCGGTGCAGAGGCAAGGCCAGAAACACCACAGAAGCACTCAGTAGTGCTTCCGTGGGGTTCCGATCTGTGCTTGGGTCCGCATCTGTGACATGGGGTGCACACGGCCGGTGCCCCGTGTATTGCGGACCCGCCATATGCGGGCTTCAATACGGACACTGCAGGGCAACGGCCGTGTGCATAAGCCCTTAGAAAGTGGTAATACTTGTCTTTTTGGCTTTCTGGTGAAATTGCTTTCAGCTCTAATCTCAGTTAAGGCTACTTTCACACTGGTGTTTTGGCTTTCTGTTTGTGAGATCCGTTCAGGGCTCTCACAAGCGGTCCAAAACGGATCAGTTTTGCCCTAAGGCATTCTGAATGGAAAAGGATCTGCTCAGAATGCATCAGTTTGCATCAGTTTGCATCAGTCTCCATTCCGCTTTGGAGATGGACACGAAAACACTGCTTGCAGCGTTTTGGTGTCCGTCTGACGAAACTGAGCCAAACTGATCCGTTCTGACACACAATGTAAGTCAATGGGAACGGATCCGTTTTCACTAACACAATCTGGCACAATAGAAAACGGATCCGTCCTCCACTGACTTTCAATGGTGTTCAAGACGGATCCGTCTTGGCTATGTTACAGATAATACAAACAGATCCGTTCAGAACGGATGCAGACAGTTGTATTATCTGAACGGATCTGTCCATGACGCGAGTGTAGTTGTATCCCGAGCATGGCTGGTCTTAACGGTGTGAAAACTATGCTGTTGCTCCTGGAAGGCCATCACAGATTTAAGGGGTTTTCTGGGATTTAAATAGTGATGACCTATCCTCAGGATAGGTCATCAATATCTGATCAATCAGTGGGGGTCTGACACCTGTATTGATCAGCTGATTGAAGAGGCGGCAGTGCTTGGTTAAGTGCCACGGCCTCTCCCTAGGTGTCACCTCCATCATCACATGGCCCTTGTGCAGCTTGGTTTCATTCAAGTGAATTGGCCTGAGCTTCAATCCCAAGCACATCCCCACAGTGCTCTTCTGAGTGCTGCGGGCCCATCGGCCAGATATAGAACATAATAATAATACTTAGCTTGCGTAGATTTGCTTTCTAGCATGTATGAACAGAAAAATATTCCTCTAAACAAATTTGTCACATCTTATTTCATTGCAGTTTGGACTAAAACTGAAGTTTTAAATTAGTTAAATTCACTTCTATATCTTTCTATCTAATTTGTTTTAGATATGGGAATGCTAGTGGTTTTACAAAAAAAAAATGTTTTTCTAATAAGTAATTCCCGGTGTAAAGTCCATTTCAAACGATGAGCATAAGATAAGATGTTTCCTGAGAACTTACAGGAACCTCTCTGTTTAGCTCAGCAGGCCATAAATCAATAAAATAATTGTAAAGGAAACCGTTTGCTGAGGATAATGAAACTAACATTAACTTTTTTTGAAACATGATTCTATACAGCAGCTCCATTGCCGCTGCTAACACACAGATACGTGGTGTACAATGTGCAGCTCTGGTGGATAGCAGTTAGATATGAGCGAATTGATTGCAAATTAATTGGTTTCTACACAAATACTGTTAAAATTTGAAGTGGATCTGAATCTGAATTTATGGTATTGCGATTTGGGCGAATTTTGGAGAGAGTGGGTGGATCGGAGGGAGAAAAAGAGGGAGAGTCCAATCAATGGTTCAGCCCATGTTCCAACCCACGTTTGCCAATTATGGACACTATAAAAAACAGGACATTATACCTCCACTGTCAAGCCACTGAGGAAGGGGTCCCTTTACCCCAAAACGCGTCTGGTGAATGACAGTGAGGGACTACTAAGGAGAAGACTCTATAACTACATATCTTCATGAATATGGAATAACACATCTACGTTAAAGAAGTTTGAAAACCCCGCCTGGAAATACAGATCACGTGACCGCCCAGCAAACCACGTGGGACGCCACATAGGTCCTGGAAGGTCAGAGCGGTAACACCAAGCGGCACCGCTACTCAACGGCGTGGGGAACTTCATATACAGAGTTCATCTACAGGTCCTTACAGCTTACAACAGCGCACTTTGTTTGAAAACTTGGCGTACAAGCGGATCTACTGCAGGAGCGGTAAAGTACTATTTACAACATAACTGTGAGATTTACTATTATTATTGCCTCTGGAACATAGAACTTGCAGCTACCTGATAACAACAACAGCCCCTGGATATATATCAGTGTCATTGGAAAATAGCTCTTCAGAGACTTTCAGTATCACTGAACCATAGAGCTTATGCTCTTTAGTGCGGTATTTTAATTGCATCTTTAATTTATTTTTTATGAAATGTTTTATATGTAATATTGTTATGTGGCATAATTTGTAGCCTATAAAATTTATATGGATACTAATCACCGTGTGTTTGCCTAATATTGAGTGACCCCCATTACAATTTTTATATCTACTTCTCTATACCAGCATTTGGGAGTGCTGTGGGGTAGTGCACCATTCCAGAAGTGGAACAGTGAGAGAGCCACCATTTTCTATTTTGCATCTTATCTCCCATTGGTTGAGCTCCCACTGATCCATCATGGATATTTGGCAACACATGGATACCAAATATAAGACGATTGACAATTATAATTTTGATACACCTGTGGAGAATTACGATGATTCCATAAGGAATATTGATGATACATTTGGCAATTTAGAAAAATTCGTTCAAAAACAATTGCGGAACAAGTGGGAAATAAGAGCACTTAATCAGTATGTACAAAGTGGTCTTGTTCCTAAAGGGTTAACATTAACTAAAACTCCAGCTTCAGATTTAATGAATGATGATACCTTTAAAAAGGAATGGGACACCTTCCTCAAAACACAGTCAATTAACCTGATTCATATGATTATCAACAGACGTACACAAATTTTGGTTGATATTTCAGAACAGGTAACCGATTTGAGGAAGGTGATAGACCAATTCCCCAATAATGAACAAGTACACAGATGGCAACAAAGAATATGTAGAAATTTAGATGCCCTGGAGAAAGATATCATATACAAAAAATCTAAAAAACTAAAACATTCCAACCTCAATGATGTCCAAAATATTAGTATAGAAGAAGACACTAATAATGATCACCATAATCAATGTACACAGTCACAGACACAACAGGATACTAATAAGAAGGGACACACAAATCAATACAATGTCCCTACAAATAACAGATATGAATCACTTTCATCACCTCTTTTTTTAGATTACACACCCCCACATCACAAAACAAAAATGAAAAAAGTTCGCACACCAACACCAACAAGGAGAACAGGAAGGGAACACAGACAGACACATCATTACAATTTGAGACACCGACAAACACCAATAAAAGAGACAGCATACAGACGGAATCACAACCACTATTATTCATCACAGACTCACTACCCAGCACAGGACTACGAATTGAGGACACACAGAAAGACACAAACACACAGAGGAGAAGAAAGACCAGACGAGGAAGGCATTGTAAGACGAAACAGATACGAGAAACAGATTCCATATCGAGCATAGTTAATTTGAGCAATACTGAACTCACAGAGGCACAAAAAAACTTGATAAATAAAGGCTTGAAATATGCCCCAACCACCAAGCTAGATAAATTTTCCACCTATATAGGGGTGGAAAAATGTATTCGAAAACTTTGCTTGAAAAAATATTTTATCAAGAACCCCATAATAAAAGAATTAAATGGGGATTTTAATTATAGAAAATATGTACACACAGGATTAAAAACAGGTTCCAAACAATATCCAAAACAAGAGATTAGCCACCAAATGGCAACCTTTAAAAAATGTGTTGAAAATGATTTAAGGAAATTGAAAGGATATAATATAAAAAATAACCTTACTAAAAGAGAGACTGAGGCTATCAAACAATTACAATCCGCTAATAATATAACTATTAGACCAGCGGATAAGGGGGGGGGGGGCTATAGTGGTTCTAAACACAGAAGATTATAATCAGGAATGTCTAAGACAGCTACAGGACAAAACCACGTATATGAAACTTAAACGAGACCCCACGGAAGAATATTTTAGATTATTAGTGCAATACTGTAAAAAGGGCACTGAATCTGGGATCCTATTGGAACAAGAGGCTAAATATATTACAAATACTGAAAAGAGATTACCCATTCTATATTGCATTCCGAAAATCCATAAGGACCCAAAAAATCCTCCAGGGAGACCCATAATATCCGGGATTAATTCTATTTCCTCAAATCTATCAGGATACATAGATCGACTGTTACAACCGGCGGTCAAAAATATACCATCTTATATAAAGGACACCACTGACATTATCAAAATATTGGAGGAAGTGAACTTCAAGAATGGGTGGATACTGGGTACCCTAGATGTCAACTGACTCCATACGATAATTGATCATAAATTAGGTCTGAGGGCTCTATATCAACAACTTACTGCCCATAATGCCATGAAGGAAGAACAGATTTTATATACGATAGAGGGAGTTGAATATATACTGACACACAATTATTTTTCTTTTAAGGAGGAATTCTATGTGCAAAGAAAAGGAACCGCCATGGGTACCAGATTCGCCCCTAGTTATGCCAATTTATTCATGGCCCAGTGGGAGGACATTACCATCAGACCGATACTAGGGGCGGGTCTGGTACTATGGCGAAGGTACATAGACGACATAATATTTATATGGCAAGATACAGCCACAACATTATCGTCATTTTTGGAAGAAATAAATGAAAATAATTGGAACCTTAAGTTTACTTCCACTATAAGTGTGACAAATATACAATTCCTAGATTTAAATATCACAGTACAAGATAATAAACTTATATGTAACACATATCAAAAGCTAGTAACCAAAAATAGTTACATATTATACACAAGCTGCCATTTACCTAGATGGTTGACGAATGTACCAAAAAGTCAGTTTAGAAGAATAAAGCATAACTGCACCTAGGAATTACAATTTGAGATGGAAGCAGAGAGTCTAAAACAACAATTTATGGAGAAACAATACCCTATCCATTTATTGGAGGGATCTTTGGAGGAAATTAGAGTAATGAAAAGGGAAGACTTCTTTATCCCCATGCAGAAGGAAACAACAGAAGATATATTGAGAATCATCTTACCCTTCAATGCACAGTATAAAGGCATGGAGAGAGTCATTAAGAAACATTGGCACCATCTGCTTGGGGATAAGATAGTTGGCCCCTTGTTAAATACCACACCCCAAATAACATACACCAGGGTTCCCAATTTGGGCCTCAAGGTTGCCCCATCAGTGAAAAAGAAGAATTGCACTATAGGAGAGAAACAAAATTGGTTGTCGTTTAGTGGTTTCCACAGATGTGGACGATGTTCCAACTGTAAAATCACCAATTTCCCTAAAAAAACTCTTAAAGCCCAGTCAACACAAAATTCATTTTCCATGGATATTAAGGAAGGATTGACATGTGATTCAACGAGCGTTATCTATTTAATTGAATGCCCGTGCCGTAAACAATATATTGGCAGGACAAAACGCACGTTAAAAAAGAGGGTGTCAGAGCACGTTACGAATATCAAGAAGGGATATGAACTGCATTCATTATCAAAACATTATAAAGATTGTCATGATAGTGACCCATCCAGTCTTAAATACATAGCATTAGAAAAAGTTAAACATGCGTGGAGAGGAGGTAATCATATCCTCCAGATGTCCAGGATGGAATCTAAGAGGATTTTTGAGTTCAATACCCTATTACCAAAAGGTTTAAATGCAGATATGGAATTATTTGCATTCTTATAAAATGGGGAGTATGATCTGGTGGGACAGTGACATCTGTGTCAGGTTGTCTATCAACACCCAGATCTCTCTCTCCCGCCAGCTCAGCGCCCCCTTCACATCTATATCCACATATTCAAACAAGTTATTGAAACGGAAGAAACCTGACACCCTATATTATATTGTCTCACAGCACAAAGATGTAATATATATAATATATATGACAGCTATATATGTATATTAACATATGAATTCCATTCTGTTCCTGAAAGTTTATATGTGTACAATGTATTTTATTCATTATGATTGTTTTTATACTCACCAATGTATCCATTTTTAGTCTATGATCCATTTTAACCTTATTCCGCAAAAAACGCATTGAAAACGCACAAAAACCGCACATGCGTTTTTTCCGGATTTTATTTATTTTACATCATTTAAGTTTTATACATATATTAAAAGTGAAATATACCGCATTAAATGTAAAATTGAATGACAAATCTGCTAATATTGAGATTTTAGTATCAGAACACAGTGAATGTAGATCAGCTATAAGAAAAGATCTGGTTTTAATATCTGGACTCAAGCTCCTGGTTTTTAAGATGTCCCTCACTGGTCCAATCAATGGTTCAGCCCATGTTCCAACCCACGTTTGCCAATTATGGACACTATAAAAAACAGGACATTATACCTCCACTGTCAAGCCACTAAGGAAGGGGTCCCTTTACCCCAAAACGCGTCTGGTGAATGACAGTGAGGGACTACTAAGGAGAAGACTCTATAACTACATATCTTCATGAATATGGAATAACACATCTACGTTAAAGAAGTTTGAAAACCCCGCCTGGAAATACAGATCACGTGACCGCCCAGCAAACCACGTGGGACGCCACATAGGTCCTGGAAGGTCAGAGCGGTAACACCAAGCGGCACCGCTACTCAACGGCGTGGGGAACTTCATATACAGAGTTCATCTACAGGTCCTTACAGCTTACAACAGCGCACTTTGTTTGAAAACTTGGCGTACAAGCGGATCTACTGCAGGAGCGGTAAAGTACTATTTACAACATAACTGTGAGATTTACTATTATTATTGCCTCTGGAACATAGAACTTGCAGCTACCTGATAACAACAACAGCCCCTGGATATATATCAGTGTCATTGGAAAATAGCTCTTCAGAGACTTTCAGTATCACTGAACCATAGAGCTTATGCTCTTTAGTGCGGTATTTTAATTGCATCTTTAATTTATTTTTTATGAAATGTTTTATATGTAATATTGTTATGTGGCATAATTTGTAGCCTATAAAATTTATATGGATACTAATCACCGTGTGTTTGCCTAATATTGAGTGACCCCCATTACAATTTTTATATCTTGTTTTCAGACCAGCTCACGCACAGGTAAGGGCTTATCTGTGCCTCGCCGAACTTCTGAAAAAAGATGGCAGCCCTCATTGGTTCGTGGGCGAACAATGCGAACTGGCGATCACTGCTCATAAGTGCCATACATTTTCATGCCAATCAGATCACTCTCAATTCAGGCAGATCCTATTCGGATGGTGCCAAATCGAAAATGAATTGAAATCTGTATATTTATTTCATAGGGATGTCTAGGGTGACTAGGTATACCATGTGAAGAAACAGTAAGAAAAACAGTCCAGACATTCAAGCTTTAGCCCCTTCCTGACCAGCACCTTAATAGTACGACGCTGCGGGAAGTGATTTCCTGACCAGCGCGTAGTACTACGGCGGGCAGAACGGGCGGGTGCAGGAGCTGCTCCCCCTGGATCTCACAGGCAGGAAGGCTGTAAGTGTGCTACACAGTGTAATACACTTACAGTCAATGCATTACAATACAGATGCAAAACAAACAAAAGAAACAGTGCCAAAACAGCCATTTTTTGGTCACCTTCACTCACAAAAAGTGTAATACCAAGAGATCAAAAAGTTGTATGTACCCCAAAATGGTACCAATCAAACTTTCATCTCATCCCGCAAAATATGAGACCCTACTTAAGGCAATCACCAAAAATAATAATATATATGGCTCTCAAAAAAATGGCAACACAAAAACATGATATTTTTCTTTTGAAAAATGCTTTTACTGAGTAAAACGTAACAAAAATATACACATTAGGTATCGCCGCGTCCATAACAACCTGACCTATAAAAATATCACATAATCTACCTCCTAATGTGAATGCTGTAAACAAAAAAGCAAAAACTGTGCCAAAACAGCCATTTTTTGTCACCATGCCTCACAAAAAGTGTAATACCAAGTGATCAAAAAGTTATTTGTCTCCCAAAATGGTACCAATCACATCGTCATCTGATCCTGCAAAAAATGAGACACTAAATAAGACAATCGCTGAAAAAAAAATATATATGGCTCTCAGAAAATAGCAACACAAAAGCAAGATTTTATTATTTTCAAAAATACTTTTACTGTGTAAATCTTAACAAAAATAAAAATAATAAACACATTAGGTATCGCCGCGTCCATAACAAACTGCTCTATAAAAATATCACATGACCTACCTGGTCAGGTGAACACTGTAAAAAAAAAAATCATATGTCTCCCAAAATGGTACCATTCAAACCATCATCTCATTCTGCAAAAAATGAGACCCTACCTAAGACCATCGCTCAAAAAGAAAAGAAATGGCTCTCAGAAAATGGCAACAAAAAAAATATATTTTTCTTGTCAAAAACTGCTTTTACTGTGTAAAATTTAGCAAAAAAAAAAAAGACATTTTAGGTATCGACGCATTTGTAACAACCTGCCCTATAAAAATATTAAATGACCTATCCGGTCAGGTGAACAGTGTAAAGATAAATAAATAAATAAATAAATAAATAAAAACGGTGCCGAGCGACTTCCGGTTCCGGCGCTGGGATGTTAGCAGCGGAGTGAAGAAACTCTGGCACCCGCCCAACTGCAAACCGACCCCCCGCCTTATTTACTGGTGTGGGAAAGTCACCTGGTCAGTACTCACAGTCTCTAAGCGGCCACAGAGCCCCTTACATGGAGCGATATCTCCTGAGGAGCGGCAGCCTGAAGATTACCATGTATGGCAGCGCGGGAGACACTCAGGGCAAGATGGCGGAGTCGCGCCCTCCCTCACCGGAATCAGTGCCGGAGACGCAGGACAGGGGTGAGTCTCCTGTACAGCATTCAGCCACTGCTGCGACACACGGAATCGACTACAAGTCGCTAGCTATTGAAGTGGCCACTTATTTAGCTCCTGATATCAGGGATACACTGACAAAGACTCTGTCAGCGTGCCTGCAACAGCTTCATGAAACCATACATCAGCATGACGCTAAGCTAGAGGAGCTGGAGCAGAGAACCCAATCTCTGGAAAGTGAAAATACTAAGTTTGCATGCACCCTGAGCGAACTGTCCAAGCAAAATACGATACTGTTAGACAGGGTGGAAGACCTGGAAAATAGGTCGCAACGAAACAATTTATGCCTCATTGGCTTACCAGAATCCGTAAAGCCACAGGATTTAAGGGAAGTCTGCGAACTTCCCCGGGCTTTGGATCTGGAGGGGCGCCATAAGGTGGAACGAGCGCATAGAATTGGTCCCTTGGAAGAGTCACAATTGAAGAGACCTGGGCGGGTCACGCAGTGCTCCTCTCAGACCCCAGGAGGGGTGAGCCGTCGTATCCGAGGAGGTGACTGATTATCCGATAACATGTGCTATGGTGAGGCACGTACATCCCTTAATAATCCTGAGGAACTTGACGTTACAGGGTGCACCTCTAGTTAAAGCGAGATTTCGCCCTTTAACGCCGAAGATACGGAGAGGGGGATATTGTTAAATGTCACTGTTGGGGGCTATATGCTCCTGTTATTGCCAGTTTATTAATGTGTTTTGTTGACACTTTTCACATTGTCCCTCGGTTTGAGAGGCAGTTGGATTAGCAGTTTCAGGGGTCAGGAAGGAGGGCGGGGGCCGCAACCCAGAAAAAAAGGAATTCTCAGTAGCATAACTACAGTTAGTGGCTGCTCTAACTGTTAGGGGAGGGGAATTAGGGTGGTAGGGAGGGAGTAGTTAAACAAGGGTTGGGAGTCTGCCAATTCACACTTTTTGTCCTCTCTGGATGTCTCTTTCAATCTCTGCTACTAGGGTAAGTTTGAGCAAAGCAAAACATGAAAATTATTTCATGGAATATAAAGGGCCTGAAATCGCCACACAAAAGATGGATGATTCTTAGACATATAAAGAAACTCAATCCCGACGTTGTTCTCCTCCAGGAAACTCACCTGAATGAGAATGATTTCGACAGGATGAAGAGGTTATGGGTGGGTACGGTGCTAGGCTCTCCCTCATATAACAGGAAAGCGGGTGTACTAACTCTAATTAATAAACAACTTAATTGCACCGTCATAGGACATACTGCAGATAAAATGGGCAGATGGGCGCAAGTGCTTATACAGGTCCAAGACACACAGTACAGTATCTACAATGGATATGGCCCGAACATGAATAATGGTACTTTGTTTAGAGACCTGGAAACAATGGTGTTGGGAGACACATGTCAGCACAAGATCATAGGAGGTGATTTTAATTCAGTGGTCAGAGGGGCGGAGGATAGAAGACGAGAAGGCGACAGGGTAGAAATTGATGGCCCGCATGACAACATGCTCCAGCCACTGATGGAGGGAGCTGGTCTGATGGACCCATGGCGCCAACTCCATCCGGATGACCGTAGCTATACATTTTACTCGAACCCACAATCCTCATGGTCGCGGATTGATAACATACTCCTATCTCACCCATTATCGCATAGGGTGGTGGAGGCGGAGATTGGCGATATTGTTATATCAGACCACGCGCTGATATCTGTGGATTTGCTGGAGACTTACCCAAGGGGGTCAGATTACATCTTGTGCTTTCCTTCTCATCTGTGTGCAAGAGAGGAGTTTCTAGAAAAATGAATTATATGGTGGGAGGAATTTAGGTCTGATAATGAGGCACATTTAGATGACCCAAAGCTATTTTGGAATGCTTCAAAAGCAGTAATGAGAGGAAAAATCATGGGGTATGTGAGTAGCATCAAGAAGAAAGTCCAACAATCCTTTAATCAAACGAGCCAGGAAGTACGGGAAGCTTACTCCATTTTTATGAGTAATCCGTCTGAAACAAATAAACAGAGGTGGGTGGTAGAGCGTCAGGCATTTGAAAATTGTGTGAGAGAAAAAGAAACTTTAAAACAGTCAGAAATGGAAACAAAACTGTACAAATACAGTAAGAAGTCAGGGAGGCTATTAGCAAACCTAGCCAAAGGGATGAGAACCCTCCAATATATTGCTTGCTGAAGGTAACTTGAGTCATGACCCGGCGGTAATTAATTCTATAGCGGGAACCTACTATGAGGCATTGTATAAAGATGAGGCACAATGCGACTTGACAGACACTATTTTAAATAGGGTTAAATTGCCCAGATTAACTGAAGAACAGCTCCATTTTTTGAATGCAAACATTTCCTTGCAGGAATTACAGGGGGCCATTAAACACCTAGGTAGCTCTAAAGCCCCAGGCCCTGATGGATTCACTGGGAAATACTTCAAGGCTCTTATAGCCCAAATATCCCCTGTTCTGCTGGAACTGTTTAATGGTGTCCTCCAGGGCCGTATGCCATTGGACAATGAGAATATGTCATATATTAAGCTGTTGCCCAAGCCAGGGAAGGACCTTTTGACACCGGGTTCATACAGGCCCATTTCTCTGATAAATGTTGATGCGAAATTAATGCCAAGATTGCTGCAGATCGTTTGGCTACGTTATTGCCTCAGCTAATAGGACAAGAACAGGTAGGGTTCGTCCAAAGCAGGTCCGCAGTGACGAATATAAGGACTGTTCTGACGGTTCTGGACAGGGTGCAACATCTTGCAGTAAGGGGGGGAGCTCCCTGCCATGCTCACCCTAGACACTGAGAAGGCATTTGATAACGTACGATGGGCATGGATGGGAGCTGTACTGGATAAGATGGGCTTCACTGGAGCTTTTAGGACATATTTATCCCAGATGTACCATAACCCAAAGGTCTATACTCAGGGCTTCCTATCTAAACCCTTCAATCTTCAGAAGGGCACCCACCTTGGAACTTGATGGCCCTCTTACATACTAAGATATCAAAACTCCCGCCTATAGCAAAGCGATCGCTGAAACTCCGAGACACAATCATTGCGTGGAAAAATGTGAGAAAGCTTTTTGGCCTCCCTTATCAGTTTTCAAAGCACCTTCCACTACAGGTTAATCCTAACTCCCCCCCTGGGCGACCAGGGGAGTGACTAGGATAGGAGATTTGATACATGAAAGAGAGGCTAGATCGGCATCGCCGAATGAATTGGAGGAGAAATAGAATTTACAGGGACCAATTCAGTTTCCTTATCTACAGGTACAAAGCTATGTAAAAGGCTTAGGGCTCTTTCACACCTGCGTTATAGTCTTCCGGCATAGAGTTCCGTCGTCGGGGCTCTATGCCGGAAGAATCCTGATCAGGATTATCCTAATGCATTCTGAATGGAGTGAAATCCGTTCAGGATGCATCAGGATGTCTTCAGTTCCGGAACGGAACGTTTTTTGGCCGGAGAAAATACCGCAGCATGCTGCGCTTTTTGCTCCGGCCCAAAAAACTGAAGACTTGCCACAAGGCCGGATCCGGAATGAATGCCCATTGAAAGGGATTGATCCGGATCCGGCCTTAAGCTAAACGTCGTTTCGGCGCATTGCCGGATACGATGTTTAGCTTTTTTAGAGTGGTTACCATGGTAAAGTGTAGTGGGGAGCGGGGGAGCAGCATACTTACCATCCGTGCGGCTCCCGGGTCGCTCTAGAGTGACGTCAGGGCGCCCCACGCGCATGGATGACGTGATCGCATGGACACGTCATCCATGCGCATGGGGCGCTCTGACGTCATTCTGGAGTGCCACGGGAGCCGCACGGACTGTAAGTATACCGCTACCCCGCTCCCCGCTCCTACTATGGCAACCAGGACTTTAATAGCGTCCTGGGTGCCATAGTAACACTGAAAGCATTTTGAAGACGGATCCGGCGTGTAATTCCGGCAAGTGGAGTACACGCCGGATCCGGACAACGCAAGTGTGAAAGAGCCCTAAATAAGGGACTTATCTACTGAATGGCAGCGGAACAAGTTTGACTCATTTCTGGGGCATAAGAGTAAGATGTCTATCTCAGTGATATATAACATACTTAGAGCTACCTGGGAGGATTCCATTGCTGCGTTTTTGTACAAAAAATGGGAAACTCAACTGGGGGTGACGGAGATTTAGACAGTTGCTCGTTTGGGTATTCAGGCTGTGTATAAAGCAATACCTAATGAGCAGATGAGAGAAACCCAGTTCAAGATTTTTCATCGGGCAATATATGGGTTTGACTTACTGTCATCGTCAGTTAGACCTGATAGACTTACCGCTTGTCCTAAGTGTGACACTCCAGGGACGGATTTATATCACGGTCTTTGGGCATGCCCCAGATTGGGCAGATTTTGGTCTCTTCAATTCTAATCGCCGGTCTGAACTAACGCCATTATTAGTAATATTTCAGGCAGAAGCAAAAGAGACAACGAAAAATGAGGAGGGCAGAGGGGAAAATAGATTGTCTGTCCTTGAACATAAGATATTGCTGGAAACAAAAAGATGCATCTTGACATTGTGGTTGTCAGCAGACATCCCCAGGTCTGAAATGTTGCTGGGTCGAATCAAGCATTTATTTCAGTTAGAATGGCGTGATGCTACCACCAGAAAAGAAATACTGGGGAAAAAACTATACAAAACATGGAGGGTATTTATCTTGCATTATGTTCCTAAATCTGAATATTCCACACTGATGGATGCCTTTAAACTCACAGCATGGTACCTACAAGAAGTTTTTAAGGGCCAGTTTGAATATGAGATCATACAAGGGAATGAGAGTTGACTGGGATATTCCCAGAGAAAGGGATGGTTCTGATATAGTGAGTGGCCGAGACGTTCAGAGAGGACAAAAGAGGGAGGGGAGCTGGGGGGGGGGGGGCAGTAAGAAGGGGAGTAAAATGAAAAATTGTATGTTTGGCTATGTCAAGAATGAATCCAATGCAAATTGTGAATTGAACAAGTATATGATTTATTGAGTACATTGTCTACAATGCTGAGGTATTATGATATTGTCTTTTGGCATGGCAATAATGAAAATTTGGTTAAAAAAAAAGGTGCCAGAACAGTCATTTTTTGGCACCTCGCCTTACAAAATGCGTAATATCGAGTGATCAAAAAGTCATATGTACCCCAAAATGGTTCTAATAAAAATGTCACCTGATAAAAAAAATAAACCAATGGTGCCCGTAAACCAATCTATCAAAATATGCGTTGCAAAAGTCATGTGGCGCTCCTTCCATTCTGAGTCCTGCCATGTGCCCCTACAGCTGTTTACCACTACATATGGGGTGTTGCGGTATTCAGGATAAAATGGGTAACAAATTATAGGGGGGAGGTTCTCCTGTTGCTCCTTGTGAAAATGAAAAATTTGGGGCTAAAGAAACATAATATGCTTATGGGGCCAAAGTGCTTAGTACACCCCTTAACCACCTCCGGACCGCCTAACGCAGATGTGCGGTCCGGAGGTGGCAGCCCTGCGCAGAGTCACGCATATATGCGTCATCTCGCGAGGGCCGGGATTTCCTGTGAACGCGCGCACACAGGCGCGCGCGCTCACAGGAACGGAAGGTAAGCGAGTGGATCTCCAGCCTGCCAGCGGCGATCGCTCGCTGGCAGGCTGGAGATCCGAATTTTTTAACCCCTAACAGGTATATTAGACGCTGTTTTGATAACAGCGTCTAATATACCTCCTACCTGGTCCTCTGGTGGTCCCTTTTGTTAGGATCGACCACCAGAGGACACAGGTAGGTCAGTAAAGTCGCACCAAACACTACACTACACTACACCCCCCCCGTCACTTATTAACCCTTTATGAACCCCTGATCACCCATGATCACCCCATATAAACTCCCTGATCACCCCCCTGTCATTGATCACCCCCTTGTCAATGATCACCCCCCTGTCATTGATCACCCCCCTGTCATTGATCACCCCCCTGTAAGGCTCCATTCAGACGTCCGCATGATTTTTACGGATCCATGGATACATGGATCGGATCCGCAAAACACATGCGGACGTCTGAATGGAGCCTTACAGGGGGGTGATCAATGACAGGCGGGTGATCACCCATATACACTCCCTGATCACCCCCTGTCATTGATCACCCCCCTGTAAGGCTCCATTCAGACGTCTGCATGATTTTTACGGATCCATGGATACATGGATCGGATCCGCAAAACACATGCGGACGTCTGAATGGAGCCTTACAGGGGGTGATCAATGACAGGCGGGTGATCACCCATATACACTCCCTGATCACCCCCCTGTCATTGATCACCCCCCTGTAAGGCTCCATTCAGACGTCCGCATGTGTTTTGTGGATCCGATCCATGTATCCATGGATCCGTAAAAATCATGCGGACGTCTGAAAGGAGCCTTACAGGGGGGGTGATCAGTGACAGGGGGGTGATCACCCTGATCACCCCCTGTCATTGATAACCCCCCTGTAAGGCTCCATTCAGACGTCCGCATGTGTTTTGCGGATCCGATCCATGTATCCATGGATCCGTAAAAATCATACGGACGTCTGAATGGAGCCTTACAGGGGGGGTGATCAGTGACAGGGGGGTGATCACCCTGATCACCCCCTGTCATTGATAACCCCCCTGTAAGGCTCCATTCAGACGTCCGCATGTGTTTTGCGGATCCGATCCATGTATCCATGTATCCGTAAAAATCATACGGACGTCTGAATGGAGCCTTACAGGGGGGTGATCAATGACAGGGGGGTGATCAGGGAGTCTATATGGGTGATCACCCCCCTGTCATTGATCACCCCCCTGTCATTGATCACCCCCCTGTAAGGCTCCATTCAGACGTCCGCATGTGTTTTGCGGATCCGATCCATGGATCCGTAAAAATTATACGGACGTCTGAATGGAGCCTTACCGGGGGGGGTGATCAATGACAGGGGGGTGATCAGGGAGTCTATATGGGTGATCACCCCCCTGTCATTGATCACCCCCCTGTCATTGATCACCCCCCTGTCATTGATCACCCCCCTGGTAAGGCTCCATTCAGACATTTTTTTTGGCACAAGTTAGCGGAAATTTTTTGTTTGTTTTTGTTTTTGTTTTTTCTTACTAAGTCTCATATTCCACTAACTTGTGTCAAAAAATAAAATCTCACATGATCTCACCATACCCCTCACGGAATCCAAATGCGTAAACATTTTTAGACATTTATATTCCAGACTTCTTCTCACGCTTTAGGGCCCCTAAAAAGCCAGGGCAGTATAAATACCCCACATGTGACCCCATTTCGGAAAGAAGACACCCCAAGGTATTCCGTGAGGGGCATATTGAGTCCATGAAAGATTGAAATTTTTGTCCTAAGTTAGCGGAAAGTGAGACTTTGTGAGAAAAAAACTAAAAAAAATCAATATCCGCTAACTTATGCAAAAAAAAAAAAAAGTTCTAGGAACTCGCCAGGCCCCTCATTGAATACCTTGGGGTGTCTTCTTTCCAAAGTGGGGTCACATGTGGGGTATTTATACTGCCCTGGCTTTTTAGGGGCCCGAAAGTGTGAGAAGAAGTCTGGGATCCAAATGTCTAAAAATGCCCTCCTAAAAGGAATTTGGGCCCCTTTGCGCATCTAGGCTGCAAAAAAGTGTCACACATGTGGTATCGCCGTACTCAGGAGAAGTTGGGGAATGTGTTTTGGGGTGTCATTTTACATATACCCATGCTGGGTGAGAAAAATATCTTGGTCAAATGCCAACTTTGTATAAAAAAATGGGAAAAGTTATCTTTTGCCAAGATATTTCTCTCACCCAGCATGGTTATGTGTAAAATGGCACGCCAAAATACATTCCCCTAACTTCTCCTGAGTACGGCGATACCAGATGTGTGACACTTTTTTGCAGCCAAGGTGGGCAAAGGGGCACATATTCCAAAGTGCACCTTTCGGATTTCACAGGCCATTTTTTACAGATTTTGATTGCAAAGTACTTCTCACACATATGGGCCCCTAAAATGCCAGGGCAGTATAACTACGCCACAAGTGACCCCATTTTGGAAAGAAGACACCCCAAGGTATTCCGTGAGGGGCACGGCGAGTTCCTAGAATTTTTTATTTTTTGTCACAAGTTAGCGGAAAATGATGATTTTTCTTTTTTTTTTCTTTTCTCCTTACAAAGTCTCATATTCCACTAACTTGCGACAAAAAATAAAAAATTCTAGGAACTCGCCGTGCCCCTCACGGAATACCTTGGGGTGTCTTCTTTCCAAAATGGGGTCACTTGTGGCGTAGTTATACTGCCCTGGCAATTTAGGGGCCCAAATGTGTAAGAAGTACCTTGCAATCAAAATGTGTAAAAAATGGCCTGCGAAATCCGAAAGGTGCACTTTGGAATATGTGCCCCTTTGCCCACCTTGGATGCAAAAAAGTGTCACACATCTGGTATCGCCGTACTCAGGAGAAGTTGGGGAATGTGTTTTGGGGTGTCATTTTACATATACCCATGCTGGGTGAGAAAAATATCTTGGTCAAATGCCAACTTTGTATAAAAAAATTGGAAAAGTTGTCTTTTGCCAAGATATTTCTCTCACCCAGCATGGGTATATGTAAAATGACACCCCAAAACACATTCCCCAACTTCTCCTGAGTACGGCGATACCAGATGTGTGACACTTTTTTGCAGCCAAGGTGGGCAAACGGGCACATATTCCAAAGTGCACTTTTCGGATTTCACCGGTCATTTTTTACACATTTCGATTGCAAAGTTCTTCTCACACATTTGGGCCCCTAAATTGCCAGGGCAGTATAACTACCCCACAAGTGACCCCATTTTGGAAAGAAGACACCCCAAGGTATTCCGTGAGGGGCATGGCGAGTTCCTTGAATTTTTTATTTTTTGTCGCAAGTTAGTGGAATATGAGACTTTGTAAGAAAAAAATAAAAATAAAAAATCATCATCATTTTCCGCTAACTTGTGACAAAAAATAAAAAGTTCTATGAACTCACTATGCCCATCAGCGAATACCTTAGGGTGTCTACTTTCCGAAATGGGGTCATTTGTGGGGTTTTTCTACTGTCTGGGCATTGTAGAACCTCAGGAATCATGACAGGTGCTCAGAAAGTCAGAGCTGCTTCAAAAAGCGGAAATTCACATTTTTGTACCATAGTTTGTAAACGCTATAACTTTTACCCAAACCATTTTTTTTTTTTGCCCAAACATTTTTTTTTAATCAAAGACATGTAGAACTATAAATTTAGCGAAAAATTTATATATGGATGTCGTTGTTTTTGCAAAATTTTACAGCTGAAAGTGAAAAATGTCATTTTTTTGCAAAAAAATCGTTACATTTCGATTAATAACAAAAAAAGTAAAAATGTCAGCAGCAATAAAATACCACCAAATGAAAGCTCTATTAGTGAGAAGAAAAGGAGGTAAAATTCATTTGGGTGGTAAGTTGCATGACCGAGCGATAAACGGTGAAAGTAGTGTAGTGCCGAAGTGTAAAAAGTGCTCTGGTCATGAAGGGGGTTTCAGCTAGCGGGGTTGAAGTGGTTAAATTCTTCGAGGGGCGTAGTTTCCAAAATGGGGTCACTTTTTGAGAGTTTCCACTGTAAGGGTATGTCAGGGTCTCTTCAAATACAAAATGGTGCCCAAAAACCATTCTAGCAAAATCTGCCTCCAAAATCCATATGGCGCTCCTTTCCTTCTGACCACTGCTACGTGCCCATAGAGCAGTTTACCTCCACATATGGGGTATTTCTGTAAACTGCAGAATCAAAGTAATGCATATTGAGGTTTACTTTGTTGTTAACCCTTGCTGTGTTGCAAGAAAAAATTGATTAACATGAAAAATCTGCAAAAAAAATGAAATTCTGCAATTTCGCCTCCATATTCCTTTAATTCTTGTGGAGCACCTAAAGGGTTAACAAAGTTTGTAGCATGATATAGCTGTGGGCTGTCTGGGAATGATGGGAGTTATATTTTTACAACAGATGGAGGGCAGCAGGTTGAACATGCCTGACTTAGACAGTTACAAAACACATCACATCATAATAAATTGGTTCCTGTAAAAACTACAACCATGATGCCAGTGGGATCATAGTCTACATTATATGTTGTGGCACAATAATTAAAAATTTCAAGAGATTTTGGAAATTTGAGTTTGCATGGAATAACATTGAAGGGGTTGTGCCTGTTATACGACTTTCCCTAAATACCACCTTTTATGAAAACTGCTTTATTCTCAAGTTATTAGCCTACCATTGTAGACTGTGCTAAATTGGTTTTAATAATCAGTTGCTGTAGGTGATATCCTGGATTGGAGCCTTGTAATGTAGGATGTAGAAGGCATGGTTAGTGTCACATGTCCTGCTGATATCACAACACTTCTCATTGTCCTAAAGCATGATAGGATAGCAGTCACATGACAAACCTGGATGTAGGGTTCAAGCACAGGGGATAAGAGAAAACTGCAAATGGTAAATTTGGAAAAAAAAAATACTTATAATTTTACCACTAATGTAATTTATTATTTATAATTTTAGATGATTTTATTGTTTTTATCAATGCTCTTACAATGACTTTGTGACAACTAATGCACTTTCAGAAATGGATCAGTGAATTTACCTAAGACTTCAGTGTTTTTGTATGTTTTTTTCTTATATTTAAAGGGGGTTCCCATAATCAAAACAGATTACTTACATACCTCCCAACTTTTGAGAAGTCCAGGGAAGGACAATAGCAGCGGCATGTGTAGCACACTGTGGCAATCGTTTATACGCCACTCCTCTAAATCTATCCAATGCCAATCTATACATACCCAATCTTGCCCAGCGCTCTGTGTCCTCACACAGTAGTTATTCCTTCTTAGTACCCCACACAGTAGTTATGCTTCCTTAGTGCCCCCTCATAGTAAGAATGCCCTTTTTGTCCCCATTGTTATGCCCCCTTAGTGCCCATTCTTAGTAGCTATGGCCCCTTAGTGCCCCCACACAGTAGTTGCGCATCCTTAGTGCATCACACAGTACAATATCCCCTTAGTGCACCCACACAGTAGTTATGCCCCATACTGCCCCCTTTGTGCTCCCACACAATAGTTATGCCCCATACTGCCCCCTTTGTGCTCCCACACAGTAGAATGTCCCCTTGGTGTCCCTATACACTTTAGTTATTCACAGTAGTAAATCCCTTTGTGTTAGTAAAATATAAAAAAACAATAATAGCCTATCCCCATTTCCCTGATGAGCGGTGCACATCATGCTTTCCAGCAGCAGGAGTGATGTGATGTCATAGCTCCTGCTGAACTAGCAGAACAGCACACAGGCCAATTCCCCAGGCAAGGAAAGAGCCTATGCACTCTCCTCCACAGTCCAACAGGCATGATAACGTCACTGCATCGTGCCTGCTGCAAGTTAGGGCACAGGCTGTTGAATGGTGGAGCAGGGAGCTGACAACTCCCTTCTTCAACTTTGTATTCAACTGTATCTGCGTCCTCAGGATGCAGATACAGTTGAAATTGGGACATACCTCAGCAATCCCTGAACCGTCGAAATCCGGGAGTGTCCCACTGGATCTAAGACAGTTGGGAGGTATGCACTTAAGTGTCTGAATGGTGGGCATCTGCTGGGATCCCCACCATTCACAGTAATGAATGGAGTGGCAGTCGAGAATGCATTGCCGCTCGAGTTAAAGTCTATGGAACTGCTGGAGATAGCCATGCACTGTACTTGGCTATCTTTAGCAGTGCCATAGACTTAGAATTCACAACAATGTGCATGCTCAACCGCCATTCTCATGATTGTCAACCATTTGGACCCCCAGTGAACAGACACTGATCTTTGTTTCCTGTGTTTTTGAAAATGGGAAAACTCCATTATATATTTTTCAAACGTTATATGAGTTTCATCAAACTTCAAAGGCAAACATTTTAGTCATTCTCATAATTTCAGACAAGGCCGATTATGATCAATACATCAGTATATTGCAGCTCAGTTTAAAATCTAAATCCCTGAACATCATGTTAACCTTGAGTTTGGTCAATGCTGCCACCTTGTGGTAAACTATATTTTGAACGCATGATGTACAATTTTCTGTTATAGCAATCAATAAAACCTGCAGAAGAAGAAAGAAGATGAACCTTTCAGATGGTGCTGTCAGCAGGAGTCAGAAGCAGATAGGTATTGATAACAATACTTTTATTTTCAGTCAACGCGTTTCAGGGGCGGAGGGCCCCCTTCATCAGGACAGTATACAATATAAAACAGCATTCACATGTGGCGGTTATTTAAACTAGAAAAAGGCGCGTGGGGCCAAACAAAGGTGGAGCAAGGGGGGGGGGCAGGGAGGGGGTGTTTATCTAAAACTATGGAGAGTTGTCGCCGGGCACTAAGCTGTTTGCTGATCCTTTAGACATATATATATAGAATGGACCCATTTTGTTTTGAAACAGGAAAATAAAAAAGTAAAATAAAATAAAGTATTTATATGTTAAGTTGCTCTGGGATATAGCAATGCTGTAATAGTTAAAAATTGGGCCATATTTTAATTTATAAATGGATCAGTCTAGTAAAAAAAAGATTTTTTTGGGGGAAAAAAGGCTAGGCATGAAATGGTATAAAGCATGGTGGTTATATAGACCGTGAAATGCATATAATATATATATATATTATATATATAATACTATATATTATATATATATACACATAATAGGGCACCCACAACCAAAACCATATATCAAAATATATACATATATACACAATGCACAGAAAATACAACACATATATATAAAAAGTAAAAAGGAAATAAAATTATATATATGGTAATATACATCTTATGTCGAAATGAATGGATAAAATGCAATAAATGGTGAAGGGGGTAGTATAAAGCATGGTGGTTATATTGATTAAAACGTATATAAAATATGTATATCTTGATAAATGGATAGATTATATTATATATGTATGTGTATACGCATATCCACAGAATCTATACATATATACACATCAGCATATACACAAAATTGTACCATGGTCTATATTAATATATATAAAAATATATAAAAAAATAAATAAAATAATTTATATAAAAAAAAAAAAAAGAAAGAAGAATCCCACTGTATATAAAAATACATATATTGGTGGATAAAATGAGGGGGGAGGAAGGGGGGTTGTTAGCTGATTTTTTTTTAAAAATAGATAGTTTTGTGGTTGTGTAGGGGAGGGCAATATCAGGAGATTAACCTGATTAGAATCCGAGGGAGAAAGTACATTACAGCGCTACTGATACAATGTTGTAGTTATTTCATAGGGCTGTATCAATTGTCCATCATAGACACAGTTTCACAAATGTAACTGGCAGGGATTTTTTAGGCCGTGATGTGGGACTGCAGATGTTTGTTACATAAAGATAGAAATAGGGATGTGAAACTGAGGCCACTCTTAGCCCTGGTCGGATCCAACATTCAGAAAGAAGTATAAATATAGTAGCCTAGAGTATTATAGAGTATTCTGTTATATGGGCCCCTCGCGTGGGAGGATCTTTTAATATTCATGGTGGACTATCAGGCGACGGGAGGATGTCCTTTGGGAAAGTTTATACTAGAGGATGGTCTCGTTTATTTCAGTTCAGCCCTTGAGGGCGCAAGGGTATCTAATTGGTACATCCAATAGACTTCTCGTCGCTGTAGTGTACTGAACCGATTGTATGGGTTTCGCGGTATGTAATCAATTGGTGTGATCTTGATAGGATGTTTTTCTTTCTCTGATGTGGAGGCACAATGTCTGGAGAGGCTATGTTTTTGATAATGTTTTTGGATGTTGTGCCTATGTTGGTTTAGCCTGCAATGCAACTCCTGGGTGGTGCGGCCTATGTATTGAAGCCCGCAGCTACACTCAATTAGGTAGATTACATAGCTGGACTGGCATGTCAGGTGATGCTTTATCGTGAAGGTGGTCCCATTCTTATTGGACGAAAAATGTGTACATTTATTGGTTATGGTTTTACAGCATAGGCACCGACTCTTTCCACATTTGTAGCTGCCTAGTTTTTTGGGTGGTAAAAGTGGTCCAGCAGAAATGGCTTTTTTATGTTGTTTCGGCTTGCTGGGGGCAAGTAGGTTCTTAAACGTCGGGGCTCTCCTGTAGATCATTCTGGGCTTAGGGGGCAGGTGTTTTGCAAGGTATGGATCCTGTAGTAGGATATGCCAGTATTTTGAAAAAATTGTGCGTATATTATTATTTGATGTGTTGAACTGCGTGACAAAGTTTATATTCATTTCTGTATGTGTCCCTTTTCTGTTTGTGGGCTGTAGACAGGTATCTTGTGTGTCAGTGATGGTTCTCTTGTAAGCGTTTTTTATAAGTTTCCTTGGGTAGCCTTTCTCGATAAAACGTTTTTTAAGAATTTTTGCCTGATTTTTAAAAACACCTATCAAGGGTACAGTTTCGTCCGGATTCCGTTTGTATTGGCTATATGGAATGTTTTCCAACCATTTTTGTTATGAAAACTTGAAAAATTAATATAACTATTTGTGTCAATGGATTTGAAGTATGTTTGAGTGGCCAGTTGATTATTTTTGGTGGATATAATGATATCTAAAAATTCGATCTCACTTTTACTGTATTTCGGGGTGAATTTGAATTCCCCAACCTGTATTGCTTATATTACAGAACTGTAAAGCAGTATTTTCGTCACCGTCCCATATGATAAAATATCGTCAATGTACCTTTTATAGTATACGAGTTGTTGGATCTGGGGTGTAGTGTTTTGAATGTGTAGCCTTTCAAATTCCCCCATAAAAAGATTTCGCGAAAGATGGCGCTACTTTCGTCCCCATAGCGGTACCTCTGCGTTGATGGTATGTTACGCTATTGTAGATAAAAAAGTTATTCTCCAAAATGAAGCGGAGACTGTCTATAAGAAAAGTTACTTGAGGTGGTTTTAGGGATGGGATCTCCCTCTAGAACGGTTTTTATACACTGTGTGCCCAGGTTATGTTCAATGTTTGAATAGAGGGCTGTGACATCCATGGTGAATAGTGCGTATGAATCTTTCCAGGTGATGTCTTTTAGTTCCCGAATTAGCTGACTGGAATCGTGAAGATAACTGGGTAGTGTGCGCACATATGGTTGCAAGAAAAGATCTAGATAGTGTGAGAGGTTACTTGTGGCGCATTTTGTGTTTGACACAATTGGTCTGCCAGGTGGGTGCGTTGTATTCTTGTGTATCTTACGGAGGTGATAAAAATAGGGGGTGCAGGGGGCTCTTGGCATTAGGAAGTTTTTTTCTTTTTTGTTTATATAATTTCTATCATGGGCGTCCTTTATTATTTTTATGAGATCTTTATTTATACCTGGGAAGGGATTTTCTGACACTTTTTCGTAATAAGCCGTGTCATTGAGGATATTTTGTGCCTCCTTCTCATAGTCCGCAAACTCTTGGATAACTATCCCACCCCCTTTATCTGCTGGGCGGATAATTATATTTTCATTTACACTGAGTTTTTTCAAGGCATTTTTTTCTGGTTTACTAAGATTATCTTTTCTATTTGCCATGATTGGTATGGTGGTCATTTTTTTGATGTCGGAGGATATAAGGTCAAAAAAGGTGGGGATGTGGTGTCCCTGACTTTGAAGGGGAAAGAAATTGGACTTTGGTCTAACATCTTGGTGTGTAAATGAGGATGATTCCGTCTCTATTGGTTGGTCTATTTTTTCTTTAGGGGGAAATTTAATATGTTCAACCTCAAAATGCCTTTTGATTGTAAGATTTCGCCTAAATTTTTGTATGTCTAAGAACAACTCAAAGGGATTGACAGTGTTGAAAGGGCAGAAAGATAATCCCTTCTCAAGGACTTTAGTTTCTATTGCAGTCAGTGTATGGGAAGAAAGGTTAAAGATTTTTATGGTAGAGGTGGTGGCATGTTCAGTTTTTTCTAATGCCTGGATGATTTTCCTTTTTTGGGTACCTCCCCTGCAGCCTCGTGTTCTAGTTTTCTTTTTCCGGGGATTGGTCTGAAGTATTGTGTGATCTGGTAAGCAGTTTTTTGGTAATGTGGGGGGTGTAGAGAAGGCTGGGCCAGACTGACAGGGGGTGGGTGGTTTTGACATGCCCTAAAAAAGGTACTAGCGCAGAGGGACCAGAATGTGAGTTGTCTATGGTAATAACCTGATTTTTAACTACGGTTGCCAATGGTGATGTGTCATGCGTGGTGAGGTTACACAGTAAAGAGATGTCCGTGAGGGGACTATCTAGGGAAGATGTGGGTATATGGGGGGTGGGGGAGAGCGGATTGATGCGTATGGTAGTGAGAGGGTGGGGAGCTGGCAAGGGCACCAGGGGCTCAAAAGAGAGGCTATGATTGGAGGCCTCTAGAGGATTGGTGGGTTCTTGAGAAGGGGGATCTTTTAATGAATGTCGATGCCAGTTACATTTGTGAAACTGTGTCCATGATGGACAATCGATACAGCCCTATGAAATAACTACAACATTGTATCAGTAGCGCTGCAATGTATTCTCTCCCTCGGATTCTAATCAGGTTAATCTCCTGATATTGCCCTCCCCTACACAACCACAAAACTATCTATTTTTTAAAAAAAATCAGCTAACAACCCCCCTTCCTCCCCCCTCATTTTATCCACCAATATATGTATTTTTATATACAGTGGGATTCTTCTTTCTTTTTTTTTATTTTATATAAATTATTATTATTATTTTTTTATTTTTTTTTTATATATTTTTATATATATTAATATAGACCATGGTACAATTTTGTGTATATGCTGATGTATATATATGTATAGATTCTGTGGATATGCATATACACATACATATATAATATAATCTATCCATTTATCAAGATATACATATTTTATATACATTTTAATCAATATAACCACCATGCTTTATACTACCCCCTTCACCATTTATTGCATTTTATCCATTCATTTCGACATAAGATGTATATTACCATATATATAATTTTATTTCCTTTTTACTTTTTTATATATATGTTGTTGTATTTTCTGTGCATTGTATATATATGTATATATTTTGATATATATGGTTTTGGTTGTGGGTGCCCTATCATGTATATGTATATATATATATATATATGTGTATATATATATATATATATATATATATATATATATATATATATGCATTTCACGGTCTATATAACCACCATGCTTTATACCATTTCATGCCTAGCCTTTTTTCCCCCCAAAAAAATCTTTTTTTTACTAGACTGATCCATTCATAAATTTAAATATGGCCCAATTTTTAACTATTACAGCATTGCTATATCCCAGAGCAACTTAACATATAAATACTTTATTTTATTTTACTTTTTTATTTTCCTGTTTCAAAACAAAATGGGTCCATTCTACAGTCATGTGAAAAAATTAGGACACCCTTTGAAAGCATGTGGTTTTTTGTAACATTTTTAATAAAAGGTTATTTCATCTCCGTTTCAACAATACAGAGAGATTAAAGTAATCCGACTAAACAAAGAAAACTGAAGAAAAGTCTTTTCAAGATCTTCTGTAAATGTCATTCTACAAAAATGCCTATTCTAACTGAGGAAAAAGATAGGACACCCTTGCCCCTAATAGCGAGTGTTACCTCCTTTGGCTGAAATAACTGCAGTGAGACGGTTCTTGTAGCCATCTACCAGTCTTCGACATCGGTCTGAGGAAATTTTACCCCACTCCTCAATGCAGAACTTTTTCAGCTGTGAGATGTTTGAGGGGTTTCTTGCACGTACAGCCCTTTTCAAGTCACCCCACAGCATCTCAATGGGATTCAAATCTGGACTTTGACTTGGCCATTCCAGGACTCTCCATTTCTTCTTTTTCAGCCAATCTTTGGTTGATTTACTAGTATGTTTTGGGTCATTGTCATGTTGCATGGTCCAGTTCCGCTTCAGCTTTAATTTTCTAACTGATGGTCTCACATGTTCTTCAAGCACCTTCTGATACACAGTAGAATTCATCGTGGATTCTATGATGGTGAGCTGACCAGGTCCTGCTGCAGCAAAGCAGCCCCAAACCATGACACTTCCACCTCCATGCTTCACAGTTGGTATGAGGTTCTTTTCTTGGAATGCTGTGTTTGGTTTACGCCAAACATGTCCTCTGCTGTTGTGTCCAAATAATTCAATTTTGGACTCATCTGTCCAAAGAACATTATTCCAGAAGTCCTGGTCTTTGTCAACTTTATCTCTGGCAAATGTCAGTCTGGCCTCGATGTTTCTCTTGGAAAGCAAAGGTTTCCTCCTTGCACACCTCCCATGCAAGTTAAACTTGTACAGTCTCTTTCTGATTGTAGAGGCATGTACTTCTACATCAACAGTAGCCAGAGCCTGCTGTAGTTCTCGAGATGACACTTTAGGGTTTTTGGAGACCTCTTTTAGCATCTTGCGGTCTGCTCTTGGGGTGAACTTGCTGGGGCGACCAGTCCTGGGCATGTTGGCAGTTGTTTTGAAAGCCCTCCACTTGTAGACTATCTTCCGGACAGTGGAATGGCTGATTTCAAAATCTTTTGAAATCTTTTTAAATCCCTTCCCAGACTCATAGGCTGCTACAATCTTTTTTCTGAAGTCCTCTGACAGCTCTTTTGCTCTCACCATGGTGCTCACTCTCACTTCAACAGTCAGGAGCACACCAAACTAAATGTCTGAGGTTTAAATAGGGCAAGCCTCATTCAACATGCAGAGTAACGATCTACTAATTATGTGCACCTGGTGTGATATACCTGTGTGAGATCTGAGCCAATTTAAGAGGGAATACATGTGAGGGTGTCCTATCTTTTTCCTCAGTTAGAATAGGCATTTTTGTAGAATGACATTTACAGAAGATCTTGAAAAGACTTTTCTTCAGTTTTCTTTGTTTAGTTGGATTACTTTAATCTCTCTGTATTGTTGAAACGGAGATGAAATAACCTTTTATTAAAAATGTTACAAAAAACCACATGCTTTCAAAGGGTGTCCTAATTTTTTCACATGACTATATATATATGTCTAAAGGATCAGCAAACAGCTTAGTGCCCGGCGACAACTCTCCATAGTTTTAGATAAACACCCACTCCCCGCCCCCCCCCCCTCCCCTTGCTCCACCTTTGTTTGGCCCCACGCGCCTTTTTCTAGTTTAAATAACCGCCACATGTGAATGCTGTTTTATATTGTATACTGTCCTGATGAAGGGGGCCCTCCGCCCCTGAAACGCGTTGACTGAAAATAAAAGTATTGTTATCAATACCTATCTGCTTCTGACTCCTGCTGACAGCACCATCCAAAGGTTCATCTTCTTTCTTCCTCTGCAACTTACTTCTCCCCGACGAAAGCTTCCAAGGCACGGGGCTGGAACCTAGGCAGCAGCGCAGGCACCCCGCACACTGATCGGGAAAATCAGCACAAGCTTCATATAGGTGTTGTGACTTTTCACAACACCTTCTGGTAAGAGTTTTTATCTATCTCTTGCACCTATTAGTATACAATACCACACATGAGGCGCTGCCTCCTATCTCTCTTTTATCTTCACATGTGTCCGGAGCGGCGTTCATTTTAACTGCAACCGGAGGACATCTAAGTCCGTAATTTTACACTTGGAGGACCTGCAGCCCATTGTGTGGTGTGTTTACCGGATCTGACACGAAGAACAAAAGGCTCAGAATAAACAGAGACCAAATATGGAATACTTCTCTCAGCGGGTACAGCAGCGCGAATCCCTGGTGTCCCGCTATACTACCAAGAATGCAAATCTGACATCCCAATTGGATACCTTAAATATGAATATAACAGACCAACCTCCTATAGACACCAATAAGATGCTTGAGCTTTTTAACCGCTTGCCGCAACTGTAACGCCGAAAGGCGTCATCGCGGCGGCTCTCCCAGGCTACGCTAACGCCGATTGGCGTCATCTCGCGTGAGCCGAGATTTCCTGTGAACGCGCGCACACAGGCGCGCGCGCTCACAGGAACGGAAGGTAAGCGAGTGGATCTCCAGCCTGCCAGCGGCGATCGCTCGCTGGCAGGCTGGAGATCCGAATTTTTTAACCCCTAACAGGTATATTAGACGCTGTTTTCATAACAGCGTCTAATATACCTCCTACCTGGTCCTCTGGTGGTCCCTTTTGTTAGGATCGACCACCAGAGGACTCAGGTAGGTCAGTACAGTCGCACCAAACACTACACTACACCCCCCCCCCCCCCGTCACTTATTAACCCCTTATAAACCCCTGATCACCCCATATAAACTCCCTGATCACCCCCCTGTCATTGATCACCGCCCTGTCATTGATCACCCCCCCTGTCAGGCTCCTTTCAGACGTCCGGATGATATTTACGGATCCACGGATACATGGATCGGATCCGCAAAAAGCATACGGACGTCTGAATGGAGCCTTACAGGGGGGTGATCAATGACAGGCGGGTGATCACCCATATACACTCCCTGATCACCCCCTGTCATTGATCACTTCCCTGTAAGGCTCCATTCAGACGTCCGCATGCGTTTTGTGGATCCGATCCATGGATCCGTAAAAAATCATGCGGATGTCTGAATGGAGCCTTACAGGGGGGGTGATCAGTGACAGGGGGGTGATCACCCTGATTACCCTGATCACCCCCTGTCATTGATAACCCCCCTGTAAGGCTCCATTCAGACGTCCGCATGCGTTTTGTGGATCCGATCCATGTATCCATGGATCCGTAAAAAATCATGCGGATGTCTGAATGGAGCCTTACAGGGGGGGTGATCAGTGACAGGGGGGTGATTACCCTGATCACCCCCTGTCATTGATAACCCCCCTGTAAGGCTCCATTCAGACGTCCGCATGCGTTCTGTGGATCCGATACATGTATCCATGGATCCGTAAAAAATCATGCGGATGTCTGAATGGAGCTTTACAGGGGGGGTGATCAGTGACAGGGGGGTGATCACCCTGATTACCCTGATCACCCCCTGTCATTGATAACCCCCCTGTAAGGCTCCATTCAGACGTCCGCATGCGTTCTGTGGATCCGATACATGTATCCATGGATCCGTAAAAAATCATGCGGATGTCTGAATGGAGCCTTACAGGGGGGGTGATCAGTGACAGGGGGGTGATCACCCTGATCACCCCCTGTCATTGATAACCCCCCTGTAAGGCTCCATTCAGACGTCCGCATGCGTTTTGTGGATCCGATACATGTATCCATGGATCCGTAAAAAATCATGCGGATGTCTGAATGGAGCCTTACAGGGGGGGTGATCAGTGACAGGGGGGTGATCACCCTGATTACCCTGATCACCCCCTGTCATTGATAACCCCCCTGTAAGGCTCCATTCAGACGTCCGCATGCGTTTTGTGGATCCGATCCATGGATCCGTAAAAAATCATGCGGATGTCTGAATGGAGCCTTACAGGGGGGGTGATCAGTGACAGGGGGGTGATCACCCTGATTACCCTGATCACCCCCTGTCATTGATAACCCCCCTGTAAGGCTCCATTCAGACGTCCGCATGCGTTCTGTGGATCCGATACATGTATCCATGGATCCGTAAAAAATCATGCGGATGTCTGAATGGAGCTTTACAGGGGGGGTGATCAGTGACAGGGGGGTGATCACCCTGATTACCCTGATCACCCCCTGTCATTGATAACCCCCTTGTAAGGCTCCATTCAGACGTCCGCATGCGTTCTGTGGATCCGATACATGTATCCATGGATCCGTAAAAAATCATGCGGATGTCTGAATGGAGCCTTACAGGGGGGGTGATCAGTGACAGGGGGGTGATCACCCTGATTACCCTGATCACCCCCTGTCATTGATAACCCCCCTGTAAGGCTCCATTCAGACGTCCGCATGCGTTCTGTGGATCCGATACATGTATCCATGGATCCGTAAAAAATCATGCGGATGTCTGAATGGAGCTTTACAGGGGGGGTGATCAGTGACAGGGGGGTGATCACCCTGATTACCCTGATCACCCCCTGTCATTGATAACCCCCCTGTAAGGCTCCATTCAGACGTCCGCATGCGTTCTGTGGATCCGATACATGTATCCATGGATCCGTAAAAAATCATGCGGATGTCTGAATGGAGCCTTACAGGGGGGGTGATCAGTGACAGGGGGGTGATCACCCTGATTACCCTGATCACCCCCTGTCATTGATAACCCCCCTGTAAGGCTCCATTCAGACGTCCGCATGCGTTCTGTGGATCCGATACATGTATCCATGGATCCGTAAAAAATCATGCGGATGTCTGAATGGAGCCTTACAGGGGGGGTGATCAGTGACAGGGGGGTGATCAGGGAGTCTATATGGGTGATCACCCCCCTGTCATTGATCACCCCCCCCCCCCCCCGCCCTGGTAAGGCTCCATTCAGACATTTTTTTTGGCACAAGTTAGCGGAATTTTTTTGTTTGTTTTTGTTTTTTCTTACAAAGTCTCATATTCCACTAACTTGTGTCAAAAAATAAAATCTCACATGGACGCACCATACCCCTCACGGAATCCAAATGCGTAAACATTTTTAGACATTTATATTCCAGACTTCTTCTCACGCATTAGGGCCCCTAAAAAGCCAGGGCAGTATAAATACCCCACATGTGACCCCATTTCGGAAAGAAGACACCCCAAGGTATTCCGTGAGGGGCATATTGAGTCCATGAAAGATTGAAATTTTTGTCCTAAGTTAGCGGAAAGTGAGACTTTGTGAGGAAAAAAACAAAAAAAAATCAATATCCGCTAACTTATGCAAAAAAAAAAAAATTCTAGGAACTCGCCAGGCCCCTCATTGAATACCTTGGGGTGTCTTCTTTCCAAAGTGGGGTCACATGTGGGGTATTTATACTGCCCTGGCTTTTTAGGGGCCCGAAAGTGTGAGAAGAAGTCTGGGATCCAAATGTCTAAAAATGCCCTCCTAAAAGGAATTTGGGCCCCTTTGCGCATCTAGGGGAATGTGTTTTGGGGTGTCATTTTACATATACCCATGCTGGGTGAGAGAAATATCTTGGTCAAATGCCAACTTTGTATAAAAAAATGGGAAAAGTTGTCTTTTGCCAAGATATTTCTCTCACCCAGCATGGGTATATGTAAAATGACACCCCAAAACACATTCCCCAACTTCTCCTGAGTACGGCGATACCACATGTGTGACACTTTTTTGCTGCCAAGGTGGGCAAAGGGGCACATATTGCAAAGTGCACCTTTCGGATTTCACCGGCCATTTTTTACAGATTTTGATTGCAAGGTACTTCTTACACATTTGGGCCCCTAAATTGCCAGTGCAGTATAACTACGCCACAAGTGACCCCATTTTGGAAAGAAGACACCCCAAGGTATTCCGTGAGGGGCACGGCGAGTTCCTAGAATTTTTATTTTTTGTCACAAGTTAGCGGAAAATGATGATTTTTCTTTTTTTTTCTTTTTTCCTTACAAAGTCTCATATTCCACTAACTTGCGACAAAAAATAAAAAATTCTAGGAACTCGCCATGCCCCTCACGGAATACCTTGGGGTGTCTTCTTTCCAAAATGGGGTCACTTGTGGCGTAGTTATACTGCCCTGGCAATTTAGGGGCCCAAATGTGTGAGAAGAACTTTGCAATCAAAATGTGTAAAAAATGCCCTGCAAAATCCGAAAGGTGCACTTTGGAATATGTGCCCCTTTGCCCACCTTGGCAGCAAAAAAGTGTGACACATCTGGTATCGCCGTACTCAGGAGAAGTTGGGGAATGTGTTTTGGGGTGTCATTTTACATATACCCATGCTGGGTGACAAAAATATCTTGGTCAAATGCCAACTTTGTATAAAAAAATGGGAAAAGTTGTCTTTTGCCAAGATATTTCTCTCACCCAGCATGGGTATATGTAAAATGATACCCCAAAACACATTCCCCAACTTCTCCTGAGTACGGCGATACCAGATGTGTGACACTTTTTTGATGCCAAGGTGGGCAAAGGGGCACATATTCCAAAGTGCACCTTTCGGATTTCACCGGCCATTTTTTACACATTTTGATTGCAAAGTACTTCTCACACATTTGGGCCCCTAAATTGCCAGGGCAGTATAACTACGCCACAAGTGACCCCATTTTGGAAAGAAGACACCCCAAGGTATTCCGTGAGGGGCATGGCGAGTTCCTAGAATTTTTTATTTTTTGTCGCAAGTTAGTGGAATATGAGACTTTGTAAGGAAAAAAGATAAAAAATAAAAAATCATCATTTTCCGCTAACTTGTGACAAAAAATAAAACATTCTAGGAACTCGCCATGCCCCTCACGGAATACCTTGGGGTGTCTTCTTTCCAAAATGGGGTCACTTGTGGCGTAGTTATACTGCCCTGGCAATTTAGGGGCCCAAATGTGTGAGAAGTACCTTGCAATCAAAATGTGTAAAAAATGGCCTGCAAAATCTGAAAGGTGCACTTTGGAATATGTGCCCCTTTGCCCACCTTGGCAGCAAAAAAGTGTGACACATCTGGTATCGCCGTACTCAGGAGAAGTTGGGGAATGTGTTTTGGGGTATCATTTTACATATACCCATGCTGGGTGAGAGAAATATCTTGGCAAAAGACAACTTTTCCCATTTTTTTATACAAAGTTGGCATTTGACCAAGATATTTTTGTCACCCAGCATGGGTATATGTAAAATGACACCCCAAAACACATTCCCCAACTTCTCCTGAGTACGGCGATACCAGATGTGTGACACTTTTTTGATGCCAAGGTGGGCAAAGGGGCACATATTCCAAAGTGCACCTTTCGGATTTTGCAGGGCATTTTTTACACATTTTGATTGCAAAGTTCTTCTCACACATTTGGGCCCCTAAATTGCCAGGGCAGTATAACTACGCCACAAGTGACCCCATTTTGGAAAGAAGACACCCCAAGGTATTCCGTGAGGGGCATGGCAAGTTTTTAGAATTTTTTATTTTTTGTCGCAAGTTAGTGGAATATGAGACTTTGTAAGAAAAAAAAAAAAAAAAAAAAATCATCATCATTTTCCGCTAACTTGTGACAAAAAATAAAAAGTTCTATGAACTCACTATGCCCATCAGCGAATACCTTAGGGTGTCTACTTTCCGAAATGGGGTCATTTGTGGGGGTTTTCTACTGTTTGGGCATTGTAGAACCTCAGGAAACATGACAGGTGCTCAGAAAGTCAGAGCCGTTTCAAAAAGCGGAAATTCACATTTTTGTACCATAGTTTGCAAATGCTATAACTTTTACCCAAACCATTTTTTTTTTTGCCCAAACATTTTTTTTTTATCAAAGACATGTAGAACAATAAATTTGGCGAAAAATGTATATATGGATGTCGTTTTTTTTGCAAAATTTTACAGCTGAAAGTGAAAAATGTCCATTTTTTTGCAAAAAAATCGTTAAATTTCGATTAATAACAAAAAAAGTAAAAATGTCAGCGGCAATAAAATACCACCAAATGAAAGCTCCATTAGTGAGAAGAAAAGGAGGTAAAATTCATTTGGGTGGTAAGTTGCATGACCGAGCAATAAACCGCTAAAGTTGTGGAGTGCCGATTTGTAAAAAAGGGCCTGGTCACTAGGGGGGTATAAACCTGTGGTCCTTAAGTGGTTAAAGAACTTGAGGACAATTTTAAGAGCGAACTGTTGCACTCTATAGACATCATGTTTCTGAAAATATATCTGCAAGAGAACATTTCACCTAGAGGTTTACGCATTAATATCCCTCCCACCTTCCCAGATGATCCAGTTTTCACCTATGAGTGGAACAACTATCTGGATCAATGTGCAGCTGGCTTGATTAAAATCATCATAGATAAAAGAGAAAAAATTGCAGACACCTACACCAAAGGCATTGAGAAAAATATATCTTCCCTGCGCAGCTTCTCCCGTCACCCTGATTTTTCTGTTATCAACCATAATCTTACCAACAGGCTCTATCAAAACGAACAGAACATTATAGCCAATAAATCCAATAAATTACAGAGGGACAGAATGGACAAAGATCAAAACAAATACAGATTAAGCAAGATTACAGAGCATGACACTCACCACCAGGCTACAAACAGGGAAATAGGGGGACAGACCAATACACCAGTTACAGCAAACCAACAGAGACCAGTACATTACGCCAACACTAGATCGCGGTCCTTTATCAACAACCGCTACAAGAAGAATAACGGTTCCAACCAACAGTATGAAAAAGGTGAAACGAGGACGGATCCATGCCGCCCCCACCACATTGCTCGCAATAACCCAGCCTCAACACCTCACCCCTTGGCTGCCAATACTCCTTTTAACAATCCTCACTCATCCCACACCAGACACCATCCCAGTCCTCACCAGCGGCCACCCCTCCTTACGGATGATCATCATCCCCATTCTGCAGTACCCAGCAATCACATACCACTCAGTACCCTGCCGACACTCATGCCCACCTCAGCAGCTTCTTCTCACACACACTCCAGCCATCACATACCACCCAACATCCTGCCGACCCCCATGCCCACTCCAGCCACATGTCAGCAACAATACTCCAGCAGACATATATCAACCAGTTCGTTGTCGGCATCCCTGCCCACCCCAGCAGCCTTCCAGCCCACACAAACCAACGCAAATGAGGATTTTATAGAGAAATTTAGGGCTCTAAAAACCAAATATTTTGAACATAAAAACCGATCACGACATTCATTAAAAGATCCCCCTTCTCAAGAACCCACCAATCCTCTAGAGGCCTCCAATCATAGCCTCTCTTTTGAGCCCCTGGTGCCCTTGCCAGCTCCCCACCCTCTCACTACCATACGCATCAATCCGCTCTCCCCCACCCCCCATATACCCACATCTTCCCTAGATAGTCCCCTCACGGACATCTCTTTACTGTGTAACCTCACCACGCATGACACATCACCATTGGCAACCGTAGTTAAAAATCAGGTTATTACCATAGACAACTCACATTCTGGTCCCTCTGCGCTAGTACCTTTTTTAGGGCATGTCAAAACCACCCCACCCCCTGTCAGTCTGGCCCAGCCTTCTCTACACCCCCCACATTACCAAAAAACTGCTTACCAGATCACACAATACTTCAGACCAATCCCCGGAAAAAGAAAACTAGAACACGAGGCTGCAGGGGAGGTACCCAAAAAAGGAAAATCGTCCAGGCATTAGAAAAAACTAAACATACCACCACCTCTACCATAAAAATCTTTAACCTTTCTTCCCATACACTGACTGCAATAGAAACTAAAGTCCTTGAGAAGGGATTATCTTTCTGCCCTTTCAACACTGTCAATCCCTTTGAGTTGTTCTTAGACATATAAAAATTTAGGCGAAATCTTACAATCAAAAGGCATTTTGAGGTTGAACATATTAAATTTCCCCCTAAAGAAAAAATAGACCAACCAATAGAGACGGAATCATCCTCATTTACACACCAAGATGTTAGACCAAAGTCCAATTTCTTTCCCCTTCAAAGTCAGGGACACCACATCCCCACCTTTTTTGACCTTATATCCTCCGACATCAAAAAAATGACCACCATACCAATCATGGCAAATAGAAAAGATAATCTTAGTAAACCAGAAAAAAATGCCTTGAAAAAACTCAGTGTAAATGAAAATATAATTATCCGCCCAGCAGATAAAGGGGGTGGGATAGTTATCCAAGAGTTTGCGGACTATGAGAAGGAGGCACAAAATATCCTCAATGACACGGCTTATTACGAAAAAGTGTCAGAAAATCCCTTCCCAGGTATAAATAAAAATCTCATAAAAATAATAAAGGACGCCCATGATAGAAATTATATAAACAAAAAAGAAAAAAACTTCCTAATGCCAAGAGCCCCCTGCACCCCCTATTTTTATCACCTCCGTAAGATACACAAGAATACAACGCACCCACCTGGCAGACCAATTGTGTCAAACACAAAATGCGCCACAAGTAACCTCTCACACTATCTAGATCTTTTCTTGCAACCATATGTGCGCACACTACCCAGTTATCTTCACGATTCCAGTCAGCTAATTAGGGAACTAAAAGACATCACCTGGAAAGATTCATACGCACTATTCACCATGGATGTCACAGCCCTCTATTCAAACATTGAACATAACCTGGGCACACAGTGTATAAAAACCGTTCTAGAGGGAGATCCCACCCTAAAACCACCTCAAGTAACTTTTCTTATAGACAGTCTCCGCTTCATTTTGGAGAATAACTTTTTTATCTACAATAGCGTAACATACCATCAACGCAGAGGTACCGCTATGGGGACGAAAGTAGCGCCATCTTTCGCGAATCTTTTTATGGGGGAATTTGAAAGGCTACACATTCAAAACACTACACCCCAGATCCAACAAATCGTATACTATAAAAGGTACATTGACGATATTTTTATCATATGGGACGGTGACGAAAATACTGCTTTACAGTTCTGTAATATAAGCAATACAGGTTGGGGAATCAAATTCACCCCGAAATACAGTAAAAGTGAGATCGAATTTTTAGATATCATTATATCCACCAAAAATAATCAACTGGCCACCCAAACATACTTCAAATCCATTGACACAAATAGTTATATTAATTTTTCAAGTTTTCATAACAAAAAATGGTTGGAAAACATTCCATATAGCCAATACAAACGGATCCGACGAAACTGTACCCTTGATGGTGTTTTTAAAAATCAGGCAAAAATTCTTAAAAAACGTTTTATCGAGAAAGGCTACCCAAGGAAACTTATAAAAAACGCTTACAAGAGAACCATCACTGACACACAAGATACCTGTCTACAGCCCACAAACAGAAAAGGGACACATACAGAAATGAATATAAACTTTGTCACGCAGTTCAACACATCAAATAATAATATACGCACAATTTTTTCAAAATACTGGCATATCCTACTACAGGATCCATACCTTGCAAAACACCTGCCCCCTAAGCCCAGAATGATCTACAGGAGAGCCCCGACGGTTAAGAACCTACTTGCCCCCAGCAAGCCGAAACAACACAAAAAAGCCAGTTCGGCCATACCACAGATACCACCCAAAAAACTAGGCAGCTACAAATGTGGAAAGAGTCGGTGCCTATGCTGTAAAACCATAACCAATAAATGTACACACTTTTCGTCCAATAAGAATGGGACCACCTTCACGATAAAGCATCACCTGACATGCCAGTCCAGCTATGTAATCTACCTAATTGAGTGTAGCTGCGGGCTTCAATACATAGGCCGCACCACCCAGGAGTTGCATTGCAGGCTAAACCAACATAGGCACAACATCCAAAAACATTATCAAAAACATAGCCTCTCCAGACATTGTGCCTCCACATCAGAGAAAGAAAAACATCCTATCAAGATTACACCAATTGACCACATACCGCAAAACCCATACAATCGGTTCAGTACATTACAGCGACGAGAAGTCTATTGGATGTACCATATATATATGTACGATATTTTTATCATATGGGACGGTGACGAAAATACTGCTTTACAGTTCTGTAATATAAGCAATACAGGTTGGGGAATCAAATTCACCCCGAAATACAGTAAAAGTGAGATCGAATTTTTAGATATCATTATATCCACCAAAAATAATCAACTGGCCACCCAAACATACTTCAAATCCATTGACACAAATAGTTATATTAATTTTTCAAGTTTTCATAACAAAAAATGGTTGGAAAACATTCCATATAGCCAATACAAACGGATCCGACGAAACTGTACCCTTGATGGTGTTTTTAAAAATCAGGCAAAAATTCTTAAAAAACGTTTTATCGAGAAAGGCTACCCAAGGAAACTTATAAAAAACGCTTACAAGAGAACCATCACTGACACACAAGATACCTGTCTACAGCCCACAAACAGAAAAGGGACACATACAGAAATGAATATAAACTCCTGGGTGGCCGCACCACCCAGGAGTTGCATTGCAGGCTAAACCAACATAGGCACAACATCCAAAAACATTATCAAAAACATAGCCTCTCCAGACATTGTGCCTCCACATCAGAGAAAGAAAAACATCCTATCAAGATTACACCAATTGACCACATACCGCAAAACCCATACAATCGGTTCAGTACATTACAGCGACGAGAAGTCTATTGGATGTACCAATTAGATACCCTTGCGCCTCAAGGGCTGAACGAAATAAACGAGACCATCCTCTAGTATAAACTTTCCCAAAGGACATCCTCCCGTCGCCTGATAGTCCACCATGAATATTAAAAGATCCTCCCACGCGAGGGGCCCATATAACAGAATACTCTATAATACTCTAGGCTACTATATTTATACTTCTTTCTGAATGTTGGATCCGACCAGGGCTAAGAGTGGCCTCAGTTTCACATCCCCATTTCCATCTTTATGTAACAAACATCTGCAGTTCCACATCACGGCCTAAAAAATTCCTGCCAGTTACATTTGTGAAACTGTGTCCATGATGGACAATCGATACAGCCCTATGAAATAACTACAACATTGTATCAGTAGCGCTGCAATGTATTCTCTCCCTCGGATTCTAATCAGGTTAATCTCCTGATATTGCCCTCCCCTACACAACCACAAAACTATCTATTTTTTAAAAAAAATCAGCTAACAACCCCCCTTCCTCCCCCCTCATTTTATCCACCAATATATGTATTTTTATATACAGTGGGATTCTTCTTTCTTTTTTTTTTTTTTTATATAAATTATTATTATTATTTTTTTTATATATATTAATATAGACCATGGTACAATTTTGTGTATATGCTGATGTATATATATGTATAGATTCTGTGGATATGCATATACACATACATATATAATATAATCTATCCATTTATCAAGATATACATATTTTATATACGTTTTAATCAATATAACCACCATGCTTTATACTACCCCCTTCACCATTTATTGCATTTTATCCATTCATTTCGACATAAGATGTATATTACCATATATATAATTTTATTTCCTTTTTACTTTTTTATATATATGTTGTTGTATTTTCTGTGCATTGTATATATATGTATATATTTTGATATATATGGTTTTGGTTGTGGGTGCCCTATCATGTATATGTGTATATATATATATATATATATATATATATATATATATATGTGTATATATATATATATATATATATGCATTTCACGGTCTATATAACCACCATGCTTTATACCATTTCATGCCTAGCCTTTTTTTCCCCAAAAAAATCTTTTTTTTACTAGACTGATCCATTCATAAATTTAAATATGGCCCAATTTTTAACTATTACAGCATTGCTATATCCCAGAGCAACTTAACATATAAATACTTTATTTTATTTTACTTTTTTATTTTCCTGTTTCAAAACAAAATGGGTCCATTCTATATATATATGTCTAAAGGATCAGCAAACAGCTTAGTGCCCGGCGACAACTCTCCATAGTTTTAGATAAACACCCACTCCCCGCCCCCCCCCCCCCCTTGCTCCACCTTTGTTTGGCCCCACGCGCCTTTTTCTAGTTTAAATAACCGCCACATGTGAATGCTGTTTTATATTGTATACTGTCCTGATGAAGGGGGCCCTCCGCCCCTGAAACGCGTTGACTGAAAATAAAAGTTTTGTTATCAATACCTATCTGCTTCTGACTCCTGCTGACAGCGCCATCCAAAGGTTCATCTTCTTTCTTCTTCTGCAACTTACTTCTCCCCGACGAATGCTTCCAAGGCACGGGGCTGGAACCTAGGCAGCAGCACAGGCACCCCGCACGCTGATCGGGAAAATCAGCACAAGCTTCATATAGGTGTTGTGACTTTTCACAACATCTTCTGGTAAGAGTTTTTATCTATCTCTTGCACCTATTAGTATACAACACCACACATGAGGCGCTGCCTCCTATCTCTCTTTTACAATCAATAAAACCTACACTATTTGTATATTAAATCCTACAAAAAGTGAAACATGTCTGCCTCTCCAAATAAGTGTTAAGTATTAAGGCTGATTTCAGCCTGTGTTTGTGGGCGGGGCGTAGCTCCCTATATATTCCCTCCAATACCTTCCCACAGGCGGTGTGTCTCACTTACTTTGTAGGAAGAGCACATCTAGCCGGCCTCCAAGTTCACTTGTGTCTGGTGCGTCTCGCTGTTCGGTGTACGTCCGGAGAGAAGTTCCTTCTCATCAAGTAAGTCCTGCTAACTTCGCATCGGCGCGGCCGGCAGCTGCGCTCTCTCATTCCGGCTTGCGGTCCACGGTGGAACGCATCGGCTTCCGCTGTCTCCCCAGCCACTTCCTGCTGAGTGCAGATCGGGCCGCTCGCTTACCCACCGGAGACGCCTGAAACTCGCCTCGCACAGCGTGAGCATAGCAGTGAGTCAGGAACAGGTGGCGCGCGCCTCACTGCCTCACTGCTGAACCTTTCCTCAACCACTTGCCAGACGCAGAGATCGGGTCACTCCCATCACGGCTGGCAAGGGCTGGCATCAGGCGTCTCAGCTGGTCCAGTCTACTGGCATCCTTAATGTACCTGGACAGTACAGGATTAGGCCATTCCTTGTATGTTACCTGGATCGTCCAGGCCACGTTATGTGTAATTATGTTACCTGGATCGTCCAGGCCCGGTTCAATGTTGTAGGTCACCTGGATCGTCCAGGCCATGGTCTATTGCTGTCGGTTACCTGGTTCGTCCAGGATTGGGCCATTGTTGTATGTTACCTGGATCGTCCAGGCCCGGTTCAATGTTGTATGTCACCTGGATCGTCCAGGCCATGGTCTGTTGCTATCGGTTACCTGGTTCGTCCAGGATTGGGCCATTGTTGTATGTTACCTGGATCGTCCAGGCCCCGTTATGTGTAAATACGTTACCTGGATCGTCCAGGCCCGGTTCAATGTTGTATGTCACCTGGATCGTCCAGGATTAGGCCATCGTCTGTACGTCTCCTGGATCGTCCAGGCCATGGTCTGTTGCTATCGGTTACCTGGTTCGTCCAGGATTGGGCCATTGTTGTATGTTACCTGGATCGTCCAGGCCCCGTTATGTGTAAATACGTTACCTGGATCGTCCAGGCCCGGTTCAATGTTGTATGTCACCTGGATCGTCCAGGATTAGGCCATCGTCTGTACGTCTCCTGGATCGTCCAGGCTCAGTGCAATGCGGTACGTCACCGGACCGTCCAGGCCATGGCCTATTGCCATCGGTTGCCTAGATCGTCCGGGATTAGGCCATTGTCTGTACGTCACCTGGATCGTCCAGGCCCAGTGCGAGGTGGTACGTCACCTGGATTGGCCAGGCCATGGCCTATTGCTATCGGTTACCTGGATCATCCAGGATTAGGCCATTGTTGTATGTCACCTGGATCGTCCAGGCCCTGTCATGTGTAAATACGTTACCTGGATCGTCCAGGCCCGGTTCAATGTTGTATGTCACCTGGATCGTCCAGGATTAGGCCATCGTCTGTACGTCACCGGGATCGTCCAGGCCCAGTGCGTTGTGGTACGTCACCTGGATCGTCCAGACCATGGCCTATTGCTATCGGTTACCTGGATCGTCCAGGATCAGGCCATTGTTGTATGTCACCTGGATCGTCCAGGCCCTGTCATGTGTAAATACGTTACCTGGATCGTCCAGGCCCGGTTCAATATTGTGTGTCACCTGGATCATCCAGGTTCAGGCCATTGTCAGTACGTCACCTGGATCGTCCAGGCCATGGCCTATCGCTATCAATTGCCTGGATCGTCCAGCCCCAAGCAATTGTTGTATGTTACCGGAATCATCCAGGCGCCCATCACGTGTGGCACGTTTCCTGGATCGTCCAGGCCCCAGTTCATTGTCGCCCGGCACATGGACCGCCAGACCAGTCCATGGCACAGGTCTCGGGACCATTCAGGTTCGTTCAACGTGGTGTCACCTATATCGTTCAGTCTGGATCTGGCGTTCCTTGTTAACTAGTTCGTCCGGCCAAGATCGGCATGGTTACGTGGATCGTTAAGGTTCAGCTGTCTGATGGCAGGTCACGTCATTTTGTCCTTCTTGAGTTCCTAGGTCGTACCAGGCGTTGGGCAACATCCAGCTCCTTCAAGTTAGCCATTGCGGCTCCCATCTCATGTCACATCGGGGCTACCATACCCCGTCCGAGTCTGTCAAGGCCGGGCACGAGCCTTCCGGTCGTTCGTAGGGGTCTCGCGGTCCCCACTCTTCTCACAGCCACGTTTATTCAGTTTACAAAAATTTTCCCTCAGATTCCTAGGAGTGTCTCCAGCCGTCATAAAATCCAAAGTAGGCAAAAGTTCTGCAAGGTAAGATACACGCAACAAGATCCTAGCATTGGTAGGTTCTGTTCTTGTTTATTTCAGTCCATGTTTTCCTCACCTAGCTCTTATTGTTGACCTTTCTATCCGCGGCAATCCAGATCAATTCATTCTTCACAAGTTCGGTTCAGCCAAAGCGGATCCAAGATGTCCCAGTTGTCTGGTACAGAAGACAATGTGTCTTCCTTAGGCTCAGTAGTCTCAGGTCGCAGCAGCAACAGATCTCTCCGCAACTGGACCATTCCAAAGCTAATTGCTGAGCTAAACAGGAAAGGGATCCGGTATCCATCATCAGCCAGGAAAGCGGAACTTTATAGGATCCTGATGTCTGAGGCTGGGTCCTCCGAGGAACAATCTTCCTTGTCATCTATACAGCTGTCGCTTTCCCAGCTCCAAGCTTCCATCAACGGGTTAGTCAACTCAGTCTCGGACATCCAGTCCAGAGTTGAGGTCCTGGAAGTCCAGCCTTCAACGTCCGGCCAAAGCCAGGCCACCGTATCAACTCCGGCCGCCCTACAGTCTCTCCAAGGTATTAATATTCCTACCCCCCAAATTGTCCCATCCCACTTCCTACCAGAAAGTCTCAAAAAAGATATAGTGGCAGGCAAGGACATAAACCTAGCTTCCATCCTCATTGCATCCCATGATGTTGCAGAGAACCGCGTGATCAACTGTGGGGACGTATCAATAGTCATGAAAGCCAAAGATGCACGTCTCAGTAGGAAGCTGTCCATCCCGGAATTTGTCCTGGCCTTCAGTGTTTATAGGGATGTGGTCTGCTCAGCCCAGCCTGACAGAAGGGAGGAATTGGATAGATACCTTTACCGGGTCACCGACCTGGGCCAGAAATATGGTGGATCAGCATTCTACGATTATCACCGGTCCTTCTCCGCCAAAGCAGCAGCAGCGCTCTCCCAGTTCCAGTTTGTCACCAATTGGGCGGAGATGGATACTGAGCTATTCTGCCGGCACTTCGCGGGGCTCAGGGCCCCCACCTGCTCAAACTGCCAGTCTATATTTCATACAACGGATTGGTGCCCAAACTACAGTCTTAACACGCCACAAGGTCCATGGCCCGGCCCCTCCGGCAGTCAGGGCAATTCCAGTTCAGTGGACAAATTAGGCCGGCCCATAGTTTACCTCGGCAAAAGCCAGTTGTGCAACAACTTTAATCTGGGGAGCTGTGCCTTCAACGCATGTCGGGCTTTGCACATCTGCTCGTTGTGTTTCAGAGCTCATCCTCGCTCCTCGTGCCCTAGGAAAACCTCACAACAACCATGACTAACCGACATCAATGTCGAACTACTGTCGATTCTCCTAGCCGACCACCCTGATCGAGCATTCACTGAATCCCTGATATCCGGTTTCCGCCAAGGGTTTCACACAGGGTTAATTTCTCTTCCCCAAAGTAACTGGGAGGGTCCTAACCTAATGTCAGCCAGTCAGGATCCAGAGGCAGTTAACACATTGATCCTAGCAGAGGTCGCCAAAGGTTTCTTGCTAGGCCCCTTCTCCGACGTTCCCTTTCAACACTGGCGCATCAATCCCATCGGTATTGTATCAAAACAGTCATCTAATAAAAAACGTCTGATCTATGATTTGTCTGCTCCACATGCTTCGTCCACTCCTAGCCTGAATTCTCTGATCCCTTCAGACGAATTCTCAATGAGATACTCTTCCATTGATCAAGCAATCCAGCTCATTTTGCTCTCAGGCAAGGGTTCTTGGCTCACCAAAGCGGATATAGCCTGACGCCTTTAAGCTACTGCCCATTCAGCCACAGCTCTGGGGTTTTTATGGCATCAGATGGTCCAATAAGTTTTATTTTGCCAACCGTCTCACGTTCGGTTGCAAAAGCAGTCCTTGGCTTTTTGATCAGCTAGCTCAAGCTCTTCACTGGATATTGGTTCACCACGGGGGTTTGCCAATGGTCATCCATTACTTGGATGACTTCTTGATTATTGAGAAACAGCGTCCCCTCCCAACCGCATTAAACACTCTGAAGGAGTTATTTAGTCAGTTACAGGTCCCGTTAGCTCAGAACAAAACAGAAGGGCCAGCTCCACAAGTCACCTTTCTGGGCATTATCTTGGACACAGTCCGCATGGAGGCCAGGCTCCCTTCTGAGAAATTAATCAAGATTCGGTCAGCCATGAATAGAGCGGTGCTAAGCAACTCCATCACCAAAACCGAACTCCAGTCTCTTTTAGGGATGCTTAATTTTGCGACCAGGGTCATGCCGCAAGGGAAAGCATTCATGTCAAGGATGCTGCAACTCCTCCCCGAAGCTCAGGATCAGGACAGCTCCATTTTTTTAGATAGTCACGCCAGAGCAGATCTATCCATGTGGAATTCCTTTTTGTCAAACTGGAACGGCATTTCTTTATTCATCCCTCCCCGAACCTCACGCTCGCCCATCATTTTTTCGGACGCAGCAGGGTCAGTTGGGTTCGCTGCTATCTTTGGCAATCATTGGTTCGCGGGCAGATGGCCCCCAGAAATAAGATCCGATATAGAAGCATTAAAATCATCCCCCCTCATTGAACTATATCCCATAGTGGCAGCGGCCCAAGTTTGGGGTGACCAGTGGGCCAATTCCTCCGTCCTTTTTGTCACGGATAGCCAGGCGTTAGTCGACATCCTGGACAAACAAAGGGCTAAGTCTCCAAAAATCATGTCACTGTTACGCAGGTTAGTTTGGCTGTCCCTTTCCTTCAACTTTCGTTTTTCAGGGGAACATATTCAGGGGCTTAGTAACACAGCAGCAGATGCACTGTCTAGATCAAAATTTTCGGTTTTTTTTTCAGGAGATGCCCGACGCAGATCCCACGGGTGCTTCAATCCCATCGCACAACACTCTAACGATGGACTAGAGTCACTCATCTCGACAGCGAAAAGCCTCATAAACCAGTCGCTAGCCCCAAACACGGCCAGGAATTATAGAGCCGGATTGAAAGCCTTCGACAGGTTCAGACGCCTTCACCCCCAGGGCGCCCATGACGAAACGTTGTACTTACTGGCGTTCATAGCTTTCTGTCATTCCCAACTCAATCTCTCACATAGTTCCATCAAGTTATATCTAGCAGGCCTTCAACACCACTTCATGCTCAGTAATCCGGGTCGTTCCTCCATATTTTCGAACCAGGCCATCAAGGCGGCCCTCAGGGGAATCCAAAAAACCGTCAAACAAACTCCCCCCCGCAGACAACCGGTGTCTCCCGAGCTATTCAGGGATCTGTCCTCTGCGTTAGATGGTCATCCTTTTGGGCCCTTTTCCAGCATGATAATACAAGCGGCCATGTTTTTAAGCTTCTATGGCTTTCTCCGGCCAGGGGAATTTACCGGCAGCCCTCCGGGGCAAGGCTGCCTCCGCAAAGACCAGTTGGCGTGGCACAACGACCATTTCATACTCAGCCTACCTCTAACCAAAACAAACCAGACAGGGCCACCCTCGGAGGTTAAATATTTCCCCACTCATAGTAAATGGTGCCCAGTCCGTATCCTAAATAAACTGCTGTCACAGTTACAGTCAACTCCTCCTAATAGTCCTCTCCTCCCTTTTAATGGCAAGCCCCTCTCATCCGTCCAATTCACGTCCCACATACGTTCCCTAGCGGCAGGCCTCGGATATGATCCAAGTACCATCTCGGGTCATTCGTTCCGTATAGGGGCGGCTTCATCTGCGTCACAACACCAGGTCCCTGCCCATGTCATCCGTTCCATGGGGCGTTGGCGGTCATCATGCTTCAACAGATATATTCCGAACCCACACAGGGAGATATCTCAGGCTTTTCAGTCATTGGCGTTATAGTACATAAACTGGAAGCATACGAATAAACAGGTTCTCACCAATGGAGTGTACTTGTCTTTTTGCCCTCTTCAGGCCTACCCACGCACATGGCTCCCGGCACAACTCAGCCATAGGTCAGGTTTGGCATGCCTTACCCACGTCTAGTACGTTTTAGCCCTGCCCATAAGTATTAAGGCTGATTTCAGCCTGTGTTTGTGGGCGGGGCGTAGCTCCCTATATATTCCCTCCAATACCTTCCCACAGGCGGTGTGTCTCACTTACCCCTCCCTCCCTCCCTTTTTTCACACACTCCAACAGGGTACGCCCTCTTCAGGCCTACCCACGCACATGGCTCCCGGCACAACTCAGCCATAGGTCAGGTTTGGCATGCCTTACCCACGTCTAGTACGTTTTAGCCCTGCCCATAATCTTTATTTAATAAATAATATACAATATATTAAAATTCATCCACACTAAAACAAATTAAATCAGAAAGACTATGGGGACATCTGGTGGACAAACTTGTAATGGCGTCAAATATAAACCAAGTATCAGTTAAGATTGTCAATGATTTCCCTATAATGGAAGATAGTGTAAACAGATCACATAAAATGCTAAATCTATATCACAAGAAGTAGCTACCAATATCCAAATGGGTCACAGGTGACAAAGTAAAGACCAAAAATACAACAAAGTAAAAAGTACTTAAACAATCAAAATGCAAAGTATAGCTTAGATCAGTGGGATTTTGGGAATACAGTTTTATCTATTAAAAAAAAAAACATTAAACAAATTGTCCCATATTGGGGGTAGATGCCTACTGTTTTGTATATACATAGAACAAAAAAAACTTGGCACTCACCATAAAATCAATATCCTTTTTTCAGCTATTCATACATGCCACAGCATGGGCGAGAAAGATGTGGATAAACAGGCCACGGTCCATTTCGCATGATTCTATGCTTCTTCAAGGCCTATAAATGTGGCAAAAGTAAAAGAACAGAAACTAAACAGATTTTCAAATGGCGAGACTGCGCTCTTCATAAAAGTGGGAAGTGCAGACCTAATAACAGGACATAAAAGGAGAGCAACTGGATATTGTTCAACCAACAGACATATAGGTCCCTCAGGAGGTTGCGATGCTATATCTAATATATTGTGAGGTTCAAAGGTCTCTAGGACCTAAGCGTAGCATTTGCATACCTCTCTGACTAGTGATATATAAAAAATTATTCTTTATTGTATACTCTTAAAACCACATATAACTCATTGGGAACCACATATAACTTAATATATACCACATATAACTCAATTCCACATTGGGAACTAATTAAAAATTCCTCAGGAAGGACAGGAGGGAAGTTGCATCTTTATATATTATTGTTGTATCATGTGTTCGGATAAACCGTATCTAGGTAGAATACCTGATCGTTTCTCAGGTCTCTCACCCCTGCTATTTTATTCTATCTATCACTATGTGGATAAACTTTCCCACTATGGGGTCCCTGCCTCTCTATCATGAACTAAATTTTTTGCCTGCATCCCTACATGTTTCGCCGTATAATTCGGCGTCTTCAGGGGATGACCTGCACAGAAGTTCGGGTTTGGGATCGAGGTCGTGTAGATTGTATTATTTTCCCTTATAACATGGTTATAAGGGAAAATAATAGCATTCTGAATACAGAATGCATAGTAAAATAGCGCTGGAGGGGTTAAAAAATAATAATTTAACTTACCTTAATCCACTTGCTCGCGCAGCCCGGCATCTCTTCTGTCTTCTTTGCTGATTGCAGGAAAATGACCTGTGGTGACGTCACTCCGGTCATCACATGATCCATCACCATGGTAAAAGATCATGTGATGGACCATGTGATGACCAGAGTGACGTCACCACAGGTACTTTTCCTGTACACAGCACAGAAGAGAAGCCGGGCTGCGCGAGCAAGTGGATTAAGGTGAGTTAAATTATTATTATTTTTTTATCCCCTCCAGCGCTATTGTATAAGCATAAGATCTGGCCAGAAGCAGCATCGGAGACCCTCACTCCACAGGCTGGGTCCTAGATCAACGGGATGATCGATAAGGCCCATCAACCCAGCAGTACCCGCTACCGCCCGCAATCTTGTCCCTGACTGACGAGGAGGAGGAGTGGGGTTGCAGCCTGTTTCCTGAAGAGACGCGCCTGGCGGGCATTAGAACAGCACCAGGATTCACCAGTGCCTGCAGCTTTCACAGCGACCTTCATCTCCAAACACCTGCAGGATAACCCCCCCCCCCCCCCCCCCCCCGAGAACCTCCTGTAACTTCCACCTTAGCAGGCATGACATCAGGACCACCAGGAGGGAGCTTCTGTGAGTAAAACTGAGCCTTGTCTCTTCTCCCTGGACCCTTGTGCCATCCACCATCACCCCCACAACTATAAAACCTGACTCCATAAGCAGGGAGCCCCCTACCCCCTGAATTAGAGCAAGAGTTACCATGAATCTTACCATATGGGAGGTCGCTCCATTAAATCTTTCTGGCTCCCCTGGACTTTCTTCAGTCTGTTTTTATTCTAGCCCTTGGTCCACGTTCCTCCTGTATTTAATCACACACAACTGCTTCATTTATTTTGTACAAGGGCACTTAGTGGCCACCAGACAGTACTGCACCTACAATTTACCAAGTGTTCAGCACAGTGTTACCGCTAGCCTTTTCTACCTGGGCTACCTTTCCCCCTGTGGAGGTCGCCCTGAGATTACTATGCCATGACACAGTAGAGCTTTAACAATTGCCAGTGCTGCTTTAGGAATATATATATACAAAGAGGGTGACTCTTTTTCTTTTTCCATTACTTGTTCTGGCTGGTCATATTTCTTGTAAGTCATGTCTCCAGCCCCTCAAAAATCCCCAAAACAGCCTGGGAGCTCTCAATCCACATTGAAGCGAGCCTCAAAATCAGCTTCCCCCCCGGCTTCAATAGAGGACTCTTCCCTCTCGTCCACTAGAGACTCACCTGCATCGCCTGACTCTATAACAGCTAGCCCATCACCCCACGATAATCGGGCTGCCAATAGTTTAGATGACCTGCTTCCCCAGATTCAAGTCTTTACGGACATCACCACCAATCTCACAAGGGAGATCTGTGAAATAGGGAAACGCACGTCTGCCTTAGAGGACCGTATGGACAATGCCACCACAGTCCTAGAGTCCCATGAAAAGGAAATTGAGCAACTCCAAGACGACATCCGCCTCCTCCATGATAAGTTGGAGGACATGGAAAACAGAGCACACAAAGACAACCTGTGTATCCGAGGCCTACCCGAGTCATTTAAAGACCTCCAGTCCACAGTTACAACCCTCTTCCAGGTGCTCTGCCTGAATATCCCACTAGAGTTGTGATGGCTATGCTCTGGCACTCCAGCTGTGATAAAACTACAACTCCTAAGACGTACACTTGATTAGCTGTTTTCAGAACTCCATAGAAATGAATGTAGCATGCTGGGGGTCATAGTTTCACCACAGCTGGAGTGCTGGATGTTAGCCATCACTGCACTAAAGCGACTGGAGATGGACAGAACGCATAGAGCCCTAACTGCCAGCTGCCCAAAGGGTCCTCCCAGAGATAGTCATGAAGCCTTATTACCACCTCACTCGCGAACAACTACTTAGTGTAGCACGCCAATCTCCAACCCTGGCCTTTCAAGGCCACACCTATCAATTATTTTCAGATCTAGCTCCCTCTACTATTGTGAAATGCAGGGCTCTTAAGCCATATCTCAAGATCCTGCAAGGACTACAGATCTGCTACTGTTGGGGATTCCCCTTTAAGCTTGTCTTTGCTTACCAAGATAAAACCCACACCATTCACTCCCCAGAAGGAGCCCTTCACTGTTTTGAAAGTCTGCACCTTTACTCCTCATCACCATCAAAATCCCCGGTACCCTGGCGCCAGACTAATGTAGGCCTTGACCCGAGAAGCACCATGAAACCTCTCTCTGTTCTTCATTGGTTACCTGAGACTATATATCCCATTTGCCATCCCTGTTTTTACCTTCTATAAGACTCCGCAGGCACATATTTTCATGAATAGCAACAGTGGAGTACATGAAACTTTGCCCGACACCTTGAGTACTGGCGGACTATTTTATTGAGCTGGTCCTGGATCCCTTTATTCTCAGACACAAGGGGCATCTGGTCCGGAGGAGCGGCCCCATACAGCAACACTCTCCCCCAGAATTTTTGCCTTGCTACTACACAAGTTTACAATATTGAATGGTCAAGGACAGAACTGTTCATTAGTTAGAATCTAAGTGGTTGGTTGCCTAAAATGTCTCAGAAGTGAAATCTAAGATGTCTCCTTTTTCCTCTCTTTACCTCTCATCCCTCGCTTTTATCTTTTTATCTCTCTCCCTAGCGTTTTTCTAACATAGATTTCTGACATCTTCCTGAGCACCGTAGTTATCTATTTCATAGACCTTTACTACGGCTGCGAAGTTCGACCATGCAGCTATTTGTTTACGACATGATATGTTGTTTCTATGTTTTATGTACCTCCCTATTGTGTACTCATCCCATCCCTCTTTCCCCTTCCTCCTCTCGCAGGTGGCTGACCTATACCACAAACAGGCCGATTTGACCCTTTCTGGTGGCTATGAAAATAGTATTCCACAATGTGCAGGGCTTTAACTTCCCCACCAAAAGGTCTAAGGCCTTCCAATACTATAAACAGATTCATGCTGATCTCCTTTGCCTCCAGGAAACCCACTTCTCCCAAACATCAGCTCCACACTACCTTTACCACACTTCTCAACTTTTTATATGTCCAATGCACCAACAAAAACTAAAGGAGAAGCGATTTATATTGGCAAATGAGTCCCATTTATTCACCCCCTCATGGTCTCTGACCCCCAAGGTTGTTATCTCTTTGTAGTAGGTACAATTCAGGATGTCTTGGTAGCCACTGTCTCATATTATACCCCGAACACACAGCAAATATGATTTCTGACAGACGTAATCGCTTCGGTGGACTCTTACAAAGTGGGAAGGGTAATCCACTGTGGCGACTTTGATTCCTAGACAATTCAATAATCCGCAGCACTCGCCGGTAAATGATGAAAATAGTGGTGATTTATTCACTCAAGCAGCCACTGGCTGCTTGAGTGAATAAATCACCACTATTTTCATCATTTACCGGCGAGTGCTGCGGATTATTGAATTGTCTGGATGAGTTGGGACCCCCAGCCAGGATCCCTATCTGCGCGCACCATTTGGCTTGTAAGCCATTTCCTGGTCAGTACCCAAATGAGTTTGATGAGTAGTGCTGCCAACCCCTGAATTTTCGACTTTGATTCCTATACACAAGTCCCACACCACACCCTCTGACCATTTTTAAACCCTTCTAACACAATACCAATAGGTGGATGTTTGGACTCATCCCACAACCAGAGATTATATAAATTATTTGGCCCCGCACACTCTCTACTCTAGTATTAAAAAAATGTTTTCCTCCATCTCATTCATCCCACAGATCCTTGCCTTATGTATACACCCAAGGAACAAGAAAAAAACAATGTGGATACATAGAATTGTAAAGAAAGCAATAAATGACAAAAATAAAGCATTTAAATCACTAAAAAAGGAGGGGAGCAAGGAAGCATTGAAAAAAGGAAATAAATAGAATATGTAAAAGACAAATAAAAGCAGCCTAACTAGAAACAGAGAGATTCATTGTCAAACTAACCCTAAAATGTTCTTCAATTATATAAATAGTAAAACGTATAAATCTAAAGGTGTTGGTCCTTTACAGAGTGATGAGGTGGAGTTGCATACAGTGATGAGGAGAAAGCAAAGCTATTAAATATTTTTTTCTCCACTGTATTCATTGAGGAAAATGAACTGTTAGATGAAATGCAAAATTTAAATGTAACTTTCCCATTAAAAGTACCCTGTCTGACAAAGGAAGAAGTACTGTGGCGTCTTAAAAATATTAAAATAGACAAATCACCGGAGCCAGATGGCATACCCCCCAGATCCTAAGAGAATTAAGTAATTTCATAGCAAGACCCTTATTTTTTATATTTAAGGGACCTATACTGACAGGGAGTGTTCCACAGAATTTGCGCATAGCAAATGTGGTGCCAATATTCAAAAAGGGTCCAAAAACAGAGCCTGGAAACTATAGGCTGGTAAGTTTAAGATCTGTTGTGAGTAAACTGCTTGAAGATTTTCTAAGAGATGATATCTTGGAGTACCTCAATGAAAATGATGACACAGATGACACTAAACTGTGTAAAGTAATTAATACGGAAGAGGACAGTATGCTGCTACAGATGGATCAGGATAGATTGGAGGCTTAGGCAGAGAAGTGGCAGATGAGGTTTAACACTGACAAATGTAAGGTTATGCACATGGAAAGAAAAAATACATGTCACCAGTACATACTAAATGGTAAAACACTGGGTAACATTGACATGTGAAAGGACTTAGGCATTTTAGTGGACAGCAAACTAAGCTTTAGAAACCAGTGTCAGGCAGCTGCAGCCAAGCCCAATAAGATAATGGGTTGCATCAAAAGGGGCAGAGATGCCCGTGATGAGAACATAGTCCTGCCAATTTACAAATCACTAGTCAGACAACACATGAAGTACTGTATACAGTTTTGGGCTCCTTTGAGCAAGGCAGACATAGCAGATCTGAAGAAAAGGGCAACTAAAGTAATAATTGGAATGGGTGGACTACAGTACCTTGAAAGATGATCAAAATTAGGGTTATTCACTTTAGCAAAAAGACAACTCAGGAGAGATCTAATACCTATGTATAAATATATCAGGGGTCAGCACAGAGATCTATCCCATCATCTATTTATCCCCAGGACTGTGACAAGGGGACATCCTCTGTGTCTGGAGGAAAGAAGGTTTGTACGCATAGATAGAAGAGGATTCTTTATGGTAAGAGCAGTAAGACTATGGAACTCTCTGCCTGAGGAGGTGGTGTTGGTGAATTCACTAAAAGAGTTCAAGAGGGGCCTGGATGTATCTCTGGAGTGTAATAATATTACAGATTATAGTTATTAGAAATCTAGAGAGTTTGTTGATCCAGAGAGTTATTCTATTTGCCTGATTGGAGCCAGAAAGAATTTTTTTCCCCCTAAAATGAGGAAAATTGGCTTCTACCTTATGGGTTTATTTGCCTTCCTCTGGATCAACTTGCAGGATAATAGGCTGAACTGGATGAATGTCTCTTTTTCAGCTTACAAACTATATTACTGTAGAACTATGTTACTTTATGCACAACTAGACCATACACCTATAGGTAGTATACAGATTTATAATCCTTGTTGAGGAAATATGTGTATTTAATACACTGTCTAGCAAAATGGCTGAAAATTGCTTCCTCTGTATCCAAACTATCCATATTGGTATTTTTTTTTTTACCAAAGAACATTAAAGATACCAGGTGTCATCTGTGATGCCCAATTGTATCGGGGAGGGGCTGGCTCTCTTACAAAGCCACTGTCCCGTTACCTTGACAGGTTACTTAGGCCTATTCCGGTGATTATACCTTCATCAGTCAGTGATACAAATAGTTTTTTAAGAGATATTGATGAACTCCATTGACAAGAAGGTTACATATTGCTAACAACTGATGTTGGGAGCTTGTATACACGAATCCCACATAATATGAGTGTACAAGCAGAGGCTAATTTTATTAATCTTTCAGATAAGAGCACTCGAGTGTCATTGAATCATTGCTTTTTGTTCTACAGTATAATGTCTTAGAATTTTATGGTAGATGGTACTGTATATACAAAAAGCCAGTTTTTCAATGGGGACGGCTGTGGCCCCAACTTATTGTAATATTTTTTGTCATATTTTGACGAGCAATACTTTTTCATCCAGAGTAATCCTTATGTTCAGTGCATTCAATTATTTCTCTGATTCATTGATGATATATTTATGGCAGTCATTTCGCGACGAACTTTGCGAGTTCACGATTCGCCGAACATGCGAACATATGGCGATGTCTGCCGGCATCATATTCTTTTGCATTGCGCCGAACTTTGACCCATGATACATCCATCAGGTGGGACAGGACAGCCAATTGAGAAGTTTCAGCACATGGACACAGCCCCACCCTCTAACAGAACCCGATCTGGCAGCCATTTTACATTCTGTGTTTTGCCAGTGTAGGGAGAGTTTGCTTTTTGAAGCAGAGATAGGCTGTTAGGGACACCAAATGCTAGCTAATAGGGACACAAAAGTCCTTTTAACCACCTCTCGTCCGCCCATAGACTATAAACATCCGGGAGGTGGTTCTCTATTTCTGTGTGAGGTCTTTCAGAGACTTCGATCAGCCCTGCACTGAGGCTGTACAGCGCTGTATTGCGCTGTACAGCCTCTCTTGGGGGTGCATTTCTCCTGTAACTGGGGCTACTATGTCAGCCCCAGTTACAGGAGAAATCAACAGTGAAAAAATAAATAAAAAGTGAAGTAAATGTCCTCCAGAGGTCTTGTACGACATTATGGGGGCCGAAAAGTGTAAAAAAAATAAAAATTAAGTGTAAAAAAATAAATACAAAATAAAAGGTTTCACATCTAAAAAAAAAATTCCCCAAGTAAGGAATAGAATTTTTTTTTTTAAATAGAAAAAATTAAATAAAATAGACATATTTGGAATTGCCGCGTCCGTGACGGTCAGCTCTCTAATTATATCACATAATCGATCCAGTCCGATAAACACCATAAAAAAAAAGATAACTGTAAAAAAGCCAAGTGATCAAAAAGGCGTATGTCCCAGAAAATTGTACCAATAAAACCGTGGAACATGGACACATTAAAACATAATTTTTTTGGTTTCAAAAATGCTATTATTGTGGTTAAAGTTAAATAAATAAAAAAAAGTATACATTTTAGGTATTGCCGTGTCCGTAAAAAACAGCTCTATAAAAATATCACATGACCTAACACCTCGGGTGAACAACGTAAAAAAATAAAAGTGTCAAAACAAGCACTTTTTGTCAAATGGTACCAATAAAACCGTCACCTCATCCCGCAAAAAATTAGCCCCTGTCATGCCCCACTCTGACGATGTGCAGAGGTCGGCCAGGATAGCAGCACGAGTTTAGTGTTTGTTTTGGAGCCGTGCTGGATCCGCCTCTCATCAGGTGCACTGGGCGGGGTCATTCGTTTAAATAGCAGTCCAGCCCAGTGCTCTGAGCGGATTATACCAGTCATTGTGGTCTTGGAAGCTAGGAAGGAAGGTTGTCTATATTTCCAGCTCAGAAAGATAAGTGTGAATTGTAGTTGGTTGTTTGGTGTCATCTTTCCCATCCAGGTTCTGTGCGAGCAGGCTGCTCCTATTTCCCCTCTTCACCATCTCAGGGAATTTAGGGTTTTGTCAGCCCAGGCACGGGGACACATCTTACCTACCTTTAAGGTCTGCATGTGGGCTGAGCAGTGCAGGGAAAGAGGTCAGGGATTAACTAGGAGGTGACTCTTCCCCTGTCTCTCGCCCAGAGCCTGGTTGGTGGGTTCTGTGAGTCTGAGTGCACGCCCGCCGTGACAGCCCCTACATAAGAAAATCTCTCAAAAAATAAAAAATAAACTATAGCTCTCAGAACATGGACACATTAAAACATATTTGTTTGGTTTAAAAAATGCTATTATTGTGTTAAAGTGAAAAAAAAAAAAAGTATACATATTAGCTATTGCCGCATCCGTAACAACCAGCTCTATAAAAATATCACATGACCTAACCCCTCGGGTGAACACCGTAAAAAAAAAAAAAAAAAAAAAAAAAGTGTCAAAACAAGCAATTTTTGTCACCTTACATCACAAAAAGTGCAACACCAAGTGATCAAAAAGGCGTATGTCCCACAAAATGGTACCAATAAAACAGTCACCTCATCCCGCAAAAAATGAGCCCCTACATAAGAAAATATTTTAAAAAATAAAAAAAAATATAGTGTGGCTTTTTGTCACCTCGCTGACTAATTATTTTAATAAAACATACATTTTAATGATTCATTTTAAAATATTTATTTCCACTCTAAATATCTAAGATTTAAAATTCCTCAGAACTTGGAGGGATGGGGATTGTATCTAATACTAATACATGGACTTGTTCCCTGCTGGGGTGCCTGATATCTCCTCAGGGCTATCCCCCTTCTTTTCATGTGTCCTACTCCTTTAAGTCAACCTGTTTTCTATACCAGCTGTTTATTTCGCTGTGTATACTGTCTCCCCTGTTGGGGTTCCCTTCTCTCCGATTCTGAACTAAAACCAGTGTTACTCCTGCATCCCTACATGTTTCGCTGTATCAACGGCTTCTTCAGGGGATGGCGTGCAGGCAACAACGTGTGGGGGGCTATCCCAAGGCTTTATGCATTCTCTTCATGTGGGCGAGTGTCCTCCAGCCAATCGCCAGGAGAGTCTGCTCGATTGACACCTCTTACGGCCAGTAGTTATTCATTTCTGGTATCCTCCGGTGACGTCATCGGTCCACCTTTGATGACCCATCGTCGCCTACCCATGACGTCTCTGCTCTGCGTCCCGGGTCCTCCTGTGATGACGTGTACTTCCTCTTGCGGCTCGAGTCACGTCCTCGCTTCGCGCATGTGCTTGGACTTAGAATTTTTCCTGCGTCTCAATCGGTTTCTGTCCCCGACTCTCTTACCTGCGCCTGGACTTTGTGCAGTTTCCTTCACTGCCTACAATAATCCAGCTTCATTATGGGTATCCTGTATTTCTATTATCCTTATCTATTTTTATTATTATTTTTATTTTTTTATTTTTTTATTTTATTATTTTATATGGGAGGAGGTGGGCGGGAGGAGAAGGAGACATGAGGAAGAACAAATTGTGATATTACCTAAATTCTTTTCCCCATTTCAGAGGGGATATCTCATCTTCTCTTCTATATTCTTCTGATTTTTATACAGGCTTTATACCTTTCATCCATGTTATTTATCACCTGTTGATCTATTATTTTCGGATTAATTTATTTCCTACGTTGAATGTAGCTTTTCTTAGGGGAAAGAAAAAGGGGGGAGAACTATATTTATTTTTTAATATATATATATATATATATATATATATATATATATATATATATAACATTTTTATATCACTCCTTGTTGTTATTTAGATAAAAAAAAGCCATATTCTTTATGTGTCCTAGAAATAATTTCATATTGTATTTCCTTCATTATTTTATGCCTATTAAATTATAAAAGATGTTGATACCTATTTTTATTTCTTATTGTTTGTTATTCTTAATTTTTTTCTTTTTCTTATTTTTTCTTTTTATTCTTATTTTTATTTTATTCTTGTTTTTTTATTTTTATTTTTTTATTTCTTAATTTCTATTACTTCCTATTTGTTATTTATTTTACTATTTAGTGTTCAATTATTTTTCATTTATTATTCTTATTTATTTTTAAAGTATTTATTTTTTTCTCCCTCATTTCATTCTTGTTATTTTCTATTATTGATATTGTAATTTCTACTTATAATTATTTTATTGTTGTTTCTCCTATAGGTTCCTTCTCCTTATCCCCCCGGATGTCTTCCTCTCTAGGATCCCCACCTGGGTCAAGGAATATCGGTCAGTACCTCATGGGCGTCTTACTTTATTTATGGATTCTTTTTCTATTTTCCTTTTATTTATATATTTTCGTGGTTATTTTTATTATTATTTTTACTGCCGGATTGGATGGATGATGTTCCTCTGTCCACTTTTATTAATAGATCTATTTCCAGTATCTAGAAATGATTTTTACCGTTTGCAGGTCTTTGTATTATATTTATTGTTTTAACTTATGGGGGCCTCCCACAATAATCTCCATTAGAGTTCCTGATTTGGCTATTTTTTTATTTTCTTTTTCTTCTTCTTTAACTTTTATTTATTGAGTATCGCACTTGCCGTTGTCTCCAAAATTATAGAAAAGGGGAGAAGGTGAATCCTTCGTTAAGACCACTCGGTGCTAGTGCATGGAGGCGGTATATCCACCTTGTCTCCTCCTGCTGTAATTTTTTGTCTATACTCCCTTGTCTAGGGCTTGCCTTTATTTTCTGTATACCCCATATCTTTAGGCCTGTAGTTTGGCCCTTATGGAATCTCTGCAAATGTCTGGATAGAGGTGTTTCTTCCGTTGTATTTAAGACACTGAAGTGTTTTGAGATCCTTCTTCTAAATTCTTGGATCGTTTTTCCTACATATAACTTATTGCATTCGCATTGTATTCCATATACAATACCCGTGCTCCTGCAATTTATGTATTCCCTAATCCGGTAGACTTTACCATCCACATGGTTGACAAATTTCTTCTTGGGTACCATGTATTTGCAGAAGCTGCATGCTCCGTACGGGTATGAGCCTTTTGTTCTCAGCCATGTTTCTTTTTTACTGAAGGTTTTTTGAAAGTGACTTTTCACCAACATTTTCTTCAGATTTGTTCCACGTCTGTATGTGATACTTGGATTTTTTTGAAGTATCTGTACCAAGTCCCTGTCTCATTTTAAGACATGCCAGTGTTTTTTCAAGATATTATACACCTGTCTGTTCTGAACATCAAATGTTCCTATACATCTAATAATTTTATCAGTATCTCTCCTTTTTTCCTTCAGAAGGTCATCTCTATCTGTGTTTTTTGCCCTGTTGTAGGCCCGATGCAACACTTTCTTCGGGTAGCCTCTTGTCCTAAATCTGGAATACAGTATTTCACTTTCTCTAGTGATGGCCTCAATGTCAGTACAGTTCCGTCTTGCCCTAAGATATTGACCTATGGGGATTCCCTTCTTTAATGGTTCTGGATGGAAGCTCTGCCAATGTAGGAAGCTGTTCGTTGATGTAGATTTCCTATATATCTCTGTTTGTATCTTGCCTCTCTCATCCATCATGATTTTTAAATCTAGAAAAACAATACTATGCTCCTGGTTCTCCATAGTAAATTTTAGGCCCAGACTGTTGGTATTTAGTTCCTCTGTGAACTGAATGAACTCTGTTTTTGTCCCCTCCCAGAAAATAAGAATATCGTCTATAAACCTCCCCCAAAATAATATTGAATCCGTGTATTTGGTGTTGGCTTCTGTAAAAACGTGCTGGTCTTCCCACCACCCTAAAAATAAATTAGCAAAACTTGGTGCACAAACCGTGCCCATTGCAGTCCCATGTGTCTGTAAATAATAAGTGCCGTCAAAAGTAAAATAATTGTGAGTGAGAAGAAATTGTAACATTTCTATTACAAACTCATTGTGATTGTGAAAATGAATCCCCTTGGTGTATAAATATTTTTGGACTGCTTCTATTCCTAACTCGTGACTTATACTTGTGTATAGCGCCTCGACATCGAAGCTCGCTATCAAAGTGTTAGGGCTTACTTCGATATCTTTCAATTTTCTTACCATGTCTAATGTGTCTTTTATATAGGATGGGAGACTCGCAACAAATGGCCTAATCATTATGTCCACATATGTACTGATGCCTTCACACAGACTGTCGTTTCCGGAGACTATCGTCTACCAGGTAAGGGATCTCTTTTCTTGTGTACCTTAGGTAAGGCGTAAAAGGTTGCTATTGTAGGGCACGGATTGAACAACATTTTAAATTCTTCTTTCGAGATCAGGTTCTCTTTTTTGGCCTTTTTCAAAAGGGTCTCCAGTTCTTTTTTGAATTTTTCTGTGGGATTTAATTCTAATTTTTTGTATGTTTTTTCATCCCATGGAGATCAAGGAGCATAGTATTGGTTTTCTAGATTTAAAAATCATGATGGATGAGAGAGGCAAGATACAAACAGAGATATATAGGAAATCTACATCAACGAACAGCTTCCTACATTGGCAGAGCTTCCATCCAGAACCATTAAAGAAGGGAATCCCCATAGGTCAATATCTTAGGGCAAGACGGAACTGTACTGACATTGAGGCCTTCACTAGAGAAAGTGAAATACTGTATTCCAGATTTAGGACAAGAGGCTACCCGAAGAAAGTGTTGCATCGGGCCTACAACAGAGCAAAAAACACAGATAGAGATGACCTTCTGAAGGAAAAAAGGAGAGATACTGATGATTAGATGTATAGGAACATTTGATGTTCAGAACAGACAGGTGTATATTATCTTGAAAAAACACTGGCATGTCTTAAAATCAGACAGGGACTTGGTACAGATACTTCCAAAAAATCCAAGTATCACATACAGACGTGGAACAAATCTGAAGGAAATGTTGGTGAAAAGTCACTTTCAAAAAACCTTCAGTAAAAAAGAAACATGGCTGAGAACAAAAGGCTCATACCCGTACGGAGCATGCAGCTTCTGCAAATACATGGTACCCAAGAAGGAATTTGTCAACCATGTGGATGGTAAAGTCTACCGGATTAGGGAATACATAAATTGCAGGAGCACGGGTATTGTATATGGAATACAATGCGAATGCAATAAGTTATATGTAGGAAAAACGATCCAAGAATTTAGAAGAAGGATCTCAAGACACTTTAGTGTCTTAAATACAACGGAAGAAAAACCTCTATCCAGACATTTGCAGAGATTCCATAAGGGCCAAACTACAGGCCTAAAGATATGGGGTATACAGAAAATAAAGGCAAGCCCTAGACAAGGGAGTATAGACAAAAAATTACAGCAGGAGGAGACAAGGTGGATATACCGCCTCCATGCACTAGCACCGAGTGGTCTTAACAAAGGATTCACCTTCACCCCTTTTCTATAATTTTGGAGACGACGGCAAGTGCGATACTCAATAAATAAAAGTTAAAGAAGAAGAAAAAGAAAAGAAAAAAATAGCCAAATCAGGAACTCTAATGGAGATTATTGTGGCAGGCCCCCATAAGTTAAAACAATAAATATAATACAAAGACCTGCAAACGGTAAAAATCATTTCTAGATACTGGAAATAGATCTATTAATAAAAGTGGACAGAGGAACATCATCCATCCAATCCGGCAGTAAAAATAATAATTTACAGGTCAACTACAACGGACAACTACAATGGCAAATGTAGACTACGCCTTTGGTTTTACAGTTCGCGAAGTCACGGATGGCGAAGGATCGTTGGGTCACAAAGCAAGTTATTGATTTAGATGGGTTATTAAAATTGCAAGCTTTGCAGGAACCACACTTAAAGACACTGAGGGGCCTACGGTTTAACCACGTGCCCTCTCTCTTTGGGCCTTCAAAGTGACTATGGACTAGCCGATCTAGTATGCTTCTCCCTTTACGGTAAGTCACCTGAGGATAGTTCCTAATTAACTGTGTTAGGTCAGGGTCCATAGTTAAAAGTAGAGATCAGACGTATCAGGTTCTCGTCAGTGTCTCTTTGTCTTGATATTAAAAGCTCTTCTCTTTTCTTTGACTCTGCGAACTGAAAGGAGTCCCTAAGGATCTCTAAAGGATAACCCCTCTCAATCTCTTCTTGAGTTTTCCTGACTCTTGATAAAAGTTACCTCCCGACGAACAATTCCTACGTACCCGCAGGTATTGTCCCCTGGGGTCCCTTTTTTGACGGCGGTGGGGTGGTGGCTCTCCCAATGGAGGATACTGTTCGTGGCCGTGGGTTTCCGGAAGACCGAGGTATTCAAGGTACCCTCTACTTTAGTCACCACAACGTCCAAAAAGGTGATCTGTTCTAATTGGGTTTCACAGGTAAATCTCAGGCCAATGTCGTTAAGATTGAGGGTATCGATAAATCTGTGAAAAGCTGCAATACTTTCTTCCCAGATCAGAAACACATCGTCGATGTAGCGAGTCCAAAAGGAGATGTTCTCACTCCGCCACGGGTGCTGATCAGGGAAAACGACACTATCCTCCCACCAGCCCAGGAGGAGGTTCGCATAAGTGGGGGCACAGGAATTCCCCATTGCGGTCCCCCTGAGCTGGTGGTAGAAGGAGCCATTAAACAAGAAGAAATTATGAGTAAGAGTATATTCCAGTAATTGCAAGATAAAAACATTATGTGCAGAAAACTGGGTTCCTCTTGTATTAAGGAAATAATTCACAGCTTTAATTCCTTTGTCGTGTGGAATCGAGATGAAAAGCGATTCCACATCGATGCTTGCCAAGATACTATTCGGATTTACTGTGAGAGTTTCAATTTTACGAAGAAAATCCATTGTATCACGGGTAAAAGATGGTAGACTTGAGACAAAATCACGGAGTACCTTGTCAAGGTAAATTCCGCTGTGATGTGTCAAGGAATCGATACCCGATACAATGCGATGCCCTTTTAGGGGATGTATCCCCTTATGGATTTTAGGCAAGCAGTAAAAAGTGGCCGTTTGTGGGGTTTTGGGAAAGAGGAAATCAAACTCAGTCTTACTGATGACACCTTGTTGTAGGCCTTGACTGAGAATTCCAAGAAGGTCTGTGTGGAATATCTCAGTAGGGTCCACAGGGATTTTTTTATAACAGTTTTTATCATTCAGTAATGTCAGACACATTAGTTGATATTTGTGGTGGTCAAGAAGTACCAGGTTGCCACCCTTGTCCGACTGTTTAATAATCAACTCCTTGTTGTTTTCCAGGTTTCTCAAGGCCTGGAACTCTGATGCTGAGAGATTCGAGTGAAGAGGGACACCCTGTATTTTCTCGATATCTGAAATAACGAGACGCAAAAAGATATCGATGTGTTCGGTACTTACAGGGGGTGGCAGTTTGGTACTTCGCGACCGTAATTCCGTAAAAGGACCTTTTCCTGAAACCCTAGTTCCTTCTTCAAAGAGTTCCATTAAGTTTTGGAGATCAGGAAAATCCTCTGGACTGATTCCCAGGTCCAAGCATGTTTTTTTATTACAATTTTTTAAGAATTTGTGCCATTTCAATTTCCTAGCGAATAAATTCAAATCCTTTACCCAGGGAAAGGTGTCATGTTTTGTTGTCGGCACAAAGGACAGGCCCTTCTGGAGTAGATTAGTCTCGGCAGGGGTATACTATGACAGATTGATTACCTGCAGCTGATCTGTTAGTTGTTTCGACTGCGGTCCCTTAGTTGGTACGAGGCCTGGACCTTGGCTAAAAAAGAAGAGAAAGACGATGAGGAGGATGAAGGAGGGTTGAGATCTGCGACAGGGACGGCGACGGCGGTGTTGTTTTGAGGCAGGCCTTGGTAGGGGGTAAACTGAGAAGGATTGTCTATTTGTGTACGATTCTGGGGTCCTGGTGGTCCAGATACTTTGTTTCCAGATCCCCGTCCCCCCCCAATAGTTGCCTCTCTGCCCCCTTGATCCTCTCCATCTCTGACTTGGCCCTCTCCCTCTTGAATAGCGACCTCCTCTAATGGTTCCTCTTGTATGGGAAAAAACTGTGATCTTGGAATCAGAGAAATCCTGGTCAGAGGACGATACCTCTGATTCGGTTACTGAGTTTTTAGTGCTCACAGAGGTATATGCTTTATTGTCTCTAAATTCGCCCAGATCTTTAATAAACTGTCGATGTTTCCTCTCCTTGATGAGGTTCTGGAACCTTTCAACAGCCGATTGCAGCGAGGATTCCCTTTTATCGAAATCGGGATCCGATTTAAATTTTAACGCTGACTCAATGAGTCCCTTTAGTTTAGATGCTGTACTCTCAAAGATTTGTTTTTCCTCATCAAGGAGAAGTGACATCAATCTCAGTGAGCTACTAGTAATCTCTTGTTCCCACTTGGACACAAATTTTGGAGACTGGACACGTTCTGCTGGTCTAAGGGGAATACGCAGGCCTTTTGGTACGATTTTATGCTCTAAATAATCTTCGAATGACTTAATTTCCCACCACGACTTAATATTATCCTTGTATCCCTGATAAAGATCTTTAAAAACAATTTTGCAGCTGGATGAAGACGTCAGTCCAGCAACCTCCTTGTCTGAGAAAATATCCTTGACCTCATTAATAAGATCCTCAGTAAATATAGTACCCGTCAGGAAACTGGCCATACTTGAATTCGTACAAAAATTGCCTAATAGTTTGATTTTTCAAATTTTCTTTTAGAATTAGTGACTTTTAAAAATACCTTTATTTGTGATTGTTGGTATATACATACCTATACCCGCACTAAGTGTGCTACATTTCAAAATAATTATATATAAATTTCTTTTGACAGGGGAGTAGTGACCCCTAGACAGGACATTCACTGGTGACACAATACTGTCTATAGACTAAACGGTTCGAGAAAAACGCCACAAAGGACAGGGTCTGAAAGAGGGCAGGGCAGACACATTGCTTACCTTATCAGCCCTAATATCTGCTCAGCCCAGGGTGACCCCCTGATGGTGGGGGTTCCCTGTCCCCGAACCTAAGACTATCAAATTCGTAATTCCCTCTTAGTCTTGCCAATGTAGTCCAACGGATAACTACATTGGCAAATGTAGACTACGCCTTTGGTTTTACAGTTCGCGAAGTCACGGATGGCGAAGGATCGTTGGGTCACAGAGCAAGTTATTGATTTAGATGGGTTAGTTAAAGACACCGATGGGCCTACGGGCTAACCACGTGCCCTCTCTCTTTGGGCCTTCATAGTGACTATGGACTAGCCGATCTCGTAGGCTTCTATCTTTACGGTAAGTCACCTGAGGATAGTTCCTAATTACCTGTGTTAGGTCAGGGTCCATAGTTAACCACCTCCCGACCGCCTAACGCACGGATGCGTCCGGAAGGTGGTTGATTCATTCCTCCTGGACGCATCTGTGCGTCATCTCGCGATAGCTGAGATTTCCTGTGAACACGCGCACACAGGCGCACGCGCGCTCACAGGAACGGAAGGTAAGCGAGTAGATCTCCAGCCTGCCAGCGGCGATCGCTCGCTGGCAGGCTGGAGATGTGATTTTTTTAACCCCTAACAGACCCCTAACAGGTATATTAGACGCTGTTTTGATAACAGCGTCTAATATACCTGCTACCTGGTCCTCTGGTGGTCCCTTTTGTTTGGATCGACCACCAGAGGACACAGGTAGCTGTGTAAAGTACCACCAAACACCACTACACTACACTACACCCCCCTGTCACTTATTAACCCCTTATGAACCACTGATCACCCCATATAGACTCCCTGATCACCCCCCTGTCATTGATCACCCCCCTGTAAGGCTCCATTCAGAGGTCCGTATGATTTTTACGGATCCACGGATACATGGATCGGATCCGCAAAACGCATACGGACGTCTGAATGGAGCCTTACAGGGGGGTGATCAATGACAAGGGGGTGATCACACATATAGACTTCCTGATCACTTCCCTGTCATTGATCACCCCCCGTAAGGCTCCATTCAGACGTCCGTATGATTTTTACGGATCCTCTGATACATGGATCGGATCCGCAAAACACATACGGACGTCTGAATGGAGCCTTACAGGGGGGTGATCAATGACAAGGGGGTGATCACGCATATAGACTTCCTGATCACTTCCCTGTCATTGATCACCCCCCTGTCATTGATCACCCCCCTGTCATTGATCACCCCCTGTCATTGATCACCCCCTGTAAGGCTCCATTCAGACGTCCGCATGATTTTTACGGATCCTCTGATACATGGATCGGATCCGCAAAACACATACGGACGTCTGAATGGAGCCTTACAGGGGGGTGATCACGCATATAGACTTCCTGATCACTTCCCTGTCATTGATCACTCCCCTGTCATTGATCACCCCCCTGTCATTGATCACCCCCCTGTAAGGCTCCATTCAGAGGTCCGTATGATTTTTACGGATCCACGGATACATGGATCGGATCCGCAAAACACATACGGACGTCTGAATGGAGCCTTACAGGGGGGTGATCAATGACAAGGGGGTGATCATGCATATAGACTTCCTGATCACTTCCCTGTCATTGATCACCCCCCTGTAAGGCTCCATTCAGATGTCCGTATGTTTTTTACAGATCCACGGATACATGGATCGGATCCGCAAAACGCATACGGACGTCTGAATGGAGCCTTACAGGGGGGTGATCACCCATATAGACACCCTGATCACCCCCCTGTCATTGATCACCCCCCTGTAAGGCTCCATTCAGACGTCCATATGATTTTTACAGATCCACGGATCGGATCCGCAAAACACATACGGACGTCTGAATGGAGCCTTACAGGGGGGTGATCAATGACGGGGCTGATCAGGGAGTCTATATGGGTGATCACCCCTCTGTCATTGATCACCCCCATGTAAGGCTCCATTCAGACGTCCGTATGTGTTTTGCGGATCCGATCCATGTATCCGTGGATCCGTAAAAATCATACGGACGTCTGAATGGAGCCTTACAGGGGGGTGATCAATGACAGGGGGTGATCAATGACAGGGGGGTGATCAATGACAGGGGGGTGATCAGGGAGTCTATATGGGTGATCACCCCCCTGTCATTGATCACTCCCCCTGTAAGGCTCCATTCAGACATTTATTTGGCCCAAGTTAGCGGAAATAGTTTTTTTTGTTTTTCTTACAAAGTCTCATATTCCACTAACTTGTGTCAAAAAAAAAAATCTCACATGAACTCACCATACCCCTCATGGAATCCAAATGCGTAACATTTTTTAGACATTTATATTCCAGACTTCTTCTCACGCTTTAGGGCCCCTAAAATGCCAGGGCAGTATAAATACCCCACATGTGACCCCATTTCGGAAAGAAGACACCCCAAGGTATTCCGTGAGGGGCATATTGAGTCCATGAAAGATTAAGATTTTTGTCCCAAGTTAGCGGAAAGGGAGACTTTGTGAGAAAAAACAAAAAAAAATTTCCGCTAACTGCCCAAAAAAATCATTTCTATGAACTCGCCATGCCCCTCATTGAATACCTTGGGGTGTCTTCTTTCCAAAATGGGGTCACATGTGGGGTATTTATACTGCCCTGGCTTTTTAGGGGCCCTAAAGCGTGAGAAGAAGTCTGGGATCCAAATGTCTAAAAAATGCCCTACTAAAAGGAATTTGGGCGCCTTTGCGCATCTAGGCTGCAAATAAGTGTCACACATGTGGTATCGCCGTACTCAGGAGAAGTTGGGCAATGTGTTTTGGGGTGTCATTTTACATATACTCATGCTGGGTGAGATAAATATCTTGGTCAAATGCCAACTTTGTATAAAAAAATGGGAAAAGTTGTCTTTTGCCAAGATATTTCTCTCACCCAGCATGGGTATATGTAAAATGACACCCCAAAACACATTGCCCAACTTCTCCTGAGTACGTCGATACCAGATGTGTGACACTTTATTGCAGCCTAGGTGGGCAAAGGGGCACACATTCCAAAGAGCACCTTTCGGATTTCACCGGTCATTTTTTACACATTTTGATTTCAAACTACTTCGCACACATTAGGGCCCCTAGAATGCCAGGGCAGTATAACTACTCCACAAGTGACCCCATTTTGGAAAGAAGACACCTCAGGGTATTCCGTGAGGGGCATGGCGAGTTCCTAGAATTTTTTTATTTTTTGTCACAAGTTAGTGGAATATGAGACTTTGTAAGAAATAAAATAAAATAAAAAATAAATCATCATTTTCCGCTAACTTGTGACAAAAAATAAAAAGTTCTATGAACTCACTATGCCCATCAGTGAATACCTTAGGGTGTCTACTTTCCGAAATGGGGTCATTTGTGGGGTGTTTGTACTGTCTGGGCATTGTAGAACCTCAGGAAACATGACAGGTGCTCAGAAAGTCAGAGCTGTTTCAAAAAGCGGAAATTCACATTTTTGTACCATAGTTTGTAAACGCTATAACTTTTACCCAAACCATTTTTTTTTACCAAAACATTTTTTTTTATCAAAGACATGTAGAACAATAAATTTAGCGAAACATTTATATATGGATGTCGTTTCTTTTGCAAAATTTTACAACTTAAAGTGAAAAATGTCATTTTTTGGCAAGAAAATCGTTAAATTTCGATTAATAACAAAAAAAGTAAAAATGTCAGCAGCAATGAAATACCACCAAATGAAAGCTCTATTAGTGAGAAGAAAAGGAGGTAAAATTCATTTGGGTGGTAAGTTGCATGACCGAGCAATAAACAGTGAAAGTAGTGTAGTGCCGAAGTGTAAAAAGTGGCCTGGTCATTAAGGGGGTTTTAGTTAGCGGGGTTGAAGTGGTTAAAATTGCCCAGTGCCTTCTAAGTATGGATACCACCTCCCCATTCCCAGAGTCAAAAGAGATCAGACGTATCAGGTTCCTGCAAAGCTTGCAATTTTATTAACCCATCTAAATCAATAACTTGCTCTGTGACCCAACGATCCTTTATGTATTAAGATGTTCATATTAAAAAGTGCGTATTGTTTATTTGAGAGGATTGGTGATTATCCTATAATCTGGACCCCCTTCCACTCTCTTTGTATTTGTAATATTTGTGATTGGCTTTCTGAGAGGGCAGCTCGCGACCCCATTTATCTGGACCACCTTCCACTTTCGGTATATCTTTTTTTAACCGTTATTGTGTATCTAATACTCTTCCCTGGTTAGGGTCGATCTAGGGATTTGATAGTCTTAGGTTCGGGGACAGGCAACCCCCACCATCAGGGGGTCACCCTGGGCTGAGCAGATATTAGGGCTGATAGGGTAAGTGCTGTGTCTGCCCTGCCCTCTTTCAGACCCTGTCCTTTGTGGCGTTTTTCTCGAACCGTTTAGTCTATAGACAGTATTGTGTCACCAGTGAATGTCCTGTCTAGGGGTCACTACTCCCCTGTCAAAAGAAATTTATATATAATCCTTTTGAAATGTAGCACACTTTGTTGGTATATACATACCTATACCCGCACTATCACAAATAAAGGTATTTTTAAAAGTCACTAATTCTAAAAGCAATATATTTTCAAACTCATGTGATAAGAAAATTAGAAAAATCAAACTATTAGGCAATTTTTGTATCCACTATGTAGACCCCACAAAGTGACTTCATACCTGAACTGGCAATTTTCTTAAAAAATTGAACAGTTGCCTTCTAATGTCCTAAAAAAATAAAATTACTTTTCCAAAATGATGCCAACATAAAGAAGACATATGGGGAATGCTAAGTACTAAATATTTTATTAGGTATCCCTTTCTGTTTTAAAAGCAGAGAAATAGACATTTAGAAAATTGCGCATTTTTCAAAATTTTAGGTAAATTAGGGATTTTTTCATAAATAAAGGTGAAATATATTAACTCAAATTTATGACTATCATGAAGTACAATGTGACACGAGAAAACAATCTCTCAATGGCTTGGATAAGTAAAGGCGTTCCAAAGTTATTACCACATACAGTGAGACATGTCAGATTTGCAAAATTAGGCCTGGTCAGGAAGGGGGCAAATGGCCAAGATGGGAAGTGGTTAAGGACTGGTATAGGTGTGCTATCGATAGGTGTAATATACTGAGGGGTGTGATATACTTATAATATACTTTCTAACATAGAAACTATATTATAGTGCATTTGTATTATGCAGCAGTTGAGTGAGGTTCTGCTGCGATACCGCAGCTATATAGAGGGACAAGCGCTATTGGAACAACTATTTGCAACAGGTGTGATATACCTGTTGCCCCCCAAAAAACTGATTGAGGGGTGTAATATACCAGTTTCCACCAAATATTGATTTAGGGCTGCGATAAACCTGCTTCCACAAAATACTGATTAAGGGGTTTGATATACCTGTTTCCACAAAATATTGATTGAGGGCTGCGATATACCTCCTTCCACAAAATACTGATTAAGGGGTTTGATATACTTGCTTCCACAATATATTTAATGACGCATGCAATATATCTGCTTCCACAAATTACTGATTAAGGGGATTGATATATCTGCTTTCACCAAATATTAATTGAGGGGTGCGATATACCTGCTTCCACAAAATACTGATTAAGGGGTTTGATATACCTGCTTACACCAAATACTGATTGAGGGCTGCGATATACCTGCTTCCACAAAATACTGATTAACCTGTTCCGGACACATGACGTACCGGTACGGTATGTTGTCCTGGTACTTAAGGACACATAAGCAGGCACCTTGGCTCGATGCACCGGGGGGGTCCTCTGACCTCCCCATGTCGGTGATTGCAGCAAACCGCAGGTCAATTCAGACCTGCGATTTGCTGCGTTTCCGGGTTATTCGGGTCTCTGGGGATAACCTGGAACAGGATGGTGATCGGTGGTGTGATAATACACCACCAATCACCATCCTGCTATCCTGAGAGGTGATGGTGACATCACCTCTCAGGATCGCTCTCATTGGTCGGCTGGGCGGGAGGGCAGTTCAAATTACTGCAGCGTTCCTCTCCTCCTCCTTTTGTGTCTGGGAGCCGAGGATAGAGGCGCGCTGCACGTGGATCGCCAGCTGCACGGATCTCCAGCCAGCACCCCAGCACCCCCATTTGTGTCCCAGCACCCCCAGAACCACCCATGTATTTAAGGAAAGGTTAGGTTAGGCAGGGATATTCAGGGAAAGTTAGTGAGAATTTTTTTTATAAAAATAATAAATAAAATAATATTTTTTTTATTGCATCACCCTAAATTGGGTGTCTGGGGTCCACAGAACAGCTGTTGCCTTGTACAACTCTTTTATGCTGTCCTGGAGCGCTGGCAACACAAGGACATTCCTTCAGTTCTATGAGGCAGTCCTCAAGGACCTGATCTTTTCTGACTGGGAAAGAGCAGGCCGGAGTACCTCGGGAACTGGAGGCGCCCGGATCATCCCTGGCCAACACTTTCCAGGTGTAGTCCCCCATACTGGAAAGAAGGGATGAACCCAAAAAAAGAGTGCAGAGTGTGTCACAGGAGGGGGATATGGAAGGACACCACTACTCAGTGTGACACGTGCCCCAATCATCCGGGCCACTGCATTATTGGTTGCTTCAGGGAGCACCACACTTCCATGGAGTACTAAATTTATATCCCAATTTAGCCACTGACAATCGGATAAAAAACTATGGTTCTCAGACTTGAGACACTTAAACAAAAATTTTTTTTTTCAAAAATATTATTTAGTAAAACTAAAATAAATAAAAAAGTTGACATATTAGGTATCGCCGCGTCCGTTAGAATCTGCTCTATAAAAATATCCCCCCCTAACCCCTAAAAAAATAAATAAAAACGGTGCAAATTTTTTTATTTATTTGTCACCTTACATCACAAAAATTGTAATAGCAAGCGATCAAAAAGTCATATGCCCCCCAAAATAGTGCCAATAAAACCGTCCTCTCATCCCGCAAAAAATGAGCCCCTACCTAAGATAATCGGCTAAAAACAAAAAAAATAATTACTCAGACTATGGAGATACTAAAATGTTTTTTATTTGTTTATAAAAAGATAATATAGTGTAAAACATAAATAAATAAAAGTAGACATATTAGGTATCGCCGCGTCTGTAAGAATCTGCTCTATAAAAATATACCATGACCTAACCCCTCAGATGAACACGGTCAAAAAAATAAATAAAAATGGTGCCAAAACAGCAATTTTTTGACAAATTTTCAATTTTTAGCCATTTTTTTAAATAACAAAGCAAGGGTTAACAGCCAAACAAAACTTAATATTTATTACCCTGATTCTGCAGTTTCAGCTGTGGCAGTTTTTTATTTTTTAAACAATTTTCTTATGTAGGGTCTTATTTTTTGTGGGATGAGGTGACGGTTTTATTGGTAACATTTTGTTCAACATACGCCTTTTTGATCGTTTGGTGTTGCACTTTTTGTGATGTAAGGTGTCAAAAATTGCATTTTTTTTTTAAACAGTTTTATTTTAATTTTTTATGAATTTTATCAGACGGGGTGGATCATGTGATATATTTATAGAGCTGGTTGTTACAGACGCGGCCATACCTAATATGTGTGCTTTTCCCTTTTTTTTTCTTTCTATTTTTTATTATGAAATCTGGGGAAAGGGTTTTTCTTTTTTTTTTCTTTACTTGAAACTTTATTTTTATAAACAACACTTTTCTTAACTTTTTTTTTACACTTTTTTTCTGTCCCACTCTGGGACTACAACTTTTGGGGGTCTGATCCCCTCTGCAATACTTTACAATACATCTCTATTGTAATGCATTGCCTGTATTACACTGAGTAATATACTAACAGGTTGCCTAGGAGACCCAGCCTGAGGCTGGGTCTCCTGGGCACCCGTAGAAGACAGGTCCCGATGCTGTGCAAGGCATTGGGCAGCCTCTGCACTGCATCAGGCTGCCTTGTCACGCATTAGTTCCCCGCCAAAGAAGCGCGGGGACTCAATGCGCTCCATCACCCGCCGCAAACCACTACTATGTTGCGGCCAGCGCTGACCGCGGCATAGAAGGTGTTAATCCGCCGGCATCGCTATAAACAGCGATGCCGGAGGACACAGCAGGGGCCCGGCTACCAGGGACTGCCGGACCCCTGCAGTGATCGGGCGCACACCGCTCAGGCGCCTGCCCGATCACCATAACATACTATTACATCAAAATGTGTGAAGTCACTGACTTTCATGACGTAATAGTATGTCACATGTCGGGAAGGGGTTAAAAGCTTATGTGCAGTACAAAACAGTCCAATTGTGAACATCCCTGTATTATTGTGAGATCAGGAATTCGGGAAAAAATAGACTTAACACTACTTAGGGTACTTTCACACTTGCGGCAGAGAGAGCAAACTGTTTGCTAATTGATGGCATTAGTAAGACTGATCAGGATCCGGATCAGTCTTAAAAATGCCTGATCAGTCGAAAAAATGCATTGAAATACCGGATCCGTCTTTCCGGTGTCATCCGGCAAAACGGATCTGGCATTTATTTTTTCCACCTTTTTTTCAGTCTGCGCATGCGCAGAACGGAAGGCACTAATACATCCCTATAGGAAAAAATGCTGGATCCGGCGTTCAGGCAAGTCTTCCGTTTTTTTCACCGGAGATAAAACCGTAGCATGCTGCCGTTTTCTCTTTTGCCTGATCAGTCAAAACGACTGAACTGAAGACATCCTGATGCATCCTGAACGGATTGCTCTCCATTCAGAATGCATTAGGATAAAACTGATCAGTTCTTTTCCGGTATAGAGCCCCTGTGACAGAACTCTATGTCAGAAAAGAAAAACGCAAGTGTGAAAGTACCCTTAGGGCCCTTTCACACTTGCGTTGTCCGGATCCGGCATAGAGTTCCGTCGTCGGAGCTCTATGCCGGAAGAATCCTGATCAGGATTATCCTAATGCATTCTGAATGGAGAGAAATCCGTTCAGGATGCATCAGGATGTCTTCAGTTCCTGAACACTTGCCGCAAGGCCGGATCCGGAATTAATGCCCATTGAAAGGCATTGATCCGGATCCGGCCTTAAGCTAAACGTCGTTTCGGCGCATTGCCGGACCCGACGTTTAGCTTTTTCTGAATGCTTACCATGGCTGCAAGGACGCTAAAGTCCTGGCAGCCATGGTAAAGTGTAGCGGGGAGCGGGGGAGCAGCATACTTACCATCCGTGCGGCTCCCGGGGCGCTCCAGAGTGACGTCAGGGCGCCCCACGCGCATGGATGATGTGATCACATGAAACACGTCATCCATGCGCACGGGGCGCTCTGACGTCATTCTGGAGCGCCCCGGGAGCCACACGGACTGTAAGTATACCGCTCCCCCGCTCCGCTCCTACTGTGGCAACCAGGACTTTAATAGCGTCCTGGGTGCCATAGTAACACTGAACGCATTTTGAAGACGGCTCCGTCTTCAAATGCTTTCAGTACACTTGCGTTTTTCCGGATCCGGCGTGTAATTTCGGCAAGTGGAGTACACGCCGGATCCGGACAACGCAAGTGTGAAAGGGCCCTTAGATGCATAAAGAGTTTACTAAACTATGATAATATTACATGTTGGTAAGTGTCACGTACCGGCAAGGACAGGTAGTGGATCCTCTGGACCAGAGAGGCGATGGCGCGGGTTGTACTAAAGGACCGGTTCTAAGCAGTTACTGGTCTTCACCAGAGCCCGCCGCAAGGCGGGATGGATTTGCTGCGGCGGTAACTACCAGGTCGTGTCCCCTAGTAACAACTCGACCTCTCTGGCAGCTGATAAGGCGTGGTACACAGGGAGAAGGCAAGAGCGTAGTCGGACGTAGCAGAGGTCAGGGCAGGCGGCAAGGTTCTAAGGCGAGTAGACGGTAGCAACGGGTTCGGCAACAGGCAAGGCAAACTAACACAGTGGAACGCTTTCTCTGAGGCACAAGGCACAAAGATCCGGCAGGAAGCTGTGGGAGGAGAAGGTATAAATGGGCAGTGCACAGGTGCAGCCTAATTAAGTCAGCACTGCCTCTCACAAACCTTAACCCTTAAACACCCCTTTGGACCAGGCACCAATCACTGGTGCACTGGCCCTTTGAATCTAAGAGTCCCGGCGCGCGCGCCCTAGAGAGCGAGCACGCACACGCCGAGACACTGGAGTGCTGCCTGGGGGCATACGCTGTGAGCGCTCCGAGGCCAGCAGGGGACCCGGAGCGCTCAGCGTAACAGTACCCCCCCCTTTGGTCTCCCTCCCTTTTTGGTACCGAAGAACTTGTGGATGAGACTGCGGTCCAGGATGTTCTCCTCCGGCTCCCATGACCTCTCCTCAGGACCGCAGCCCTCCCAGTCGACCAAAAAAAATCTTTTCCCCCGGGAGATCTTGGTCACCAAGATCTTCTTGAGAGAGAATATATCGGAGGTACCGGCGACAGGGGTGGGAGAAACAAGCTTGGGAGAAAAACGGTTAAAGACAGCAGGTTTAAGAAGGGAGACATGGAAGGAGTTATGGATTCGGAGGGAGGGAGGAAGATGGAGCTGATAAGAAACTTGATTGATACAACTCTTGATTTTATAGGGTCCCAGGAAACGAGGGCCCAACTTGTAACTTGGGACCCTAAATCGGATGTACTTAGAGAAGAGCCACACCTTGTCACCCGGGCGAAATTCCGGAGGAGATCTGCGTCTCTTGTCAGCTTGAACCTTCATACGGGCGGAAGCCTTGAGGAGAGCAGCGTGGGTTTCTCGCCAGATGGAGGAAAAATCCTGTACAAGACTGTCAACGGCAGGTACAGAAGAAGGAGTGGGAGACTGCGGCAGAGGTGGAAGAGGATGACGGCCAAAAACTACAAAGAAAGGAGACTTGTTAGAGGCAGAGGAATGTTTGTAGTTGTAGGAGAACTCCGCCCAGGGAAGTTGATCAGCCCAGTCGTCATGGCGTCAGGATACAAAGTGACGCAGATAGTCACCCAAAATTTGGTTCACCCGTTCTACTTGGCCGTTAGACTGAGGATGGTACGAAGAAGAAAAGTCCAATTTGATCCCGAGCTGAGCACATAGAGCCCTCCAGAATTTGGAGACGAATTGTACCCCACGATCCGAGACAATATGTTTGGGAAGGCCATGGAGAGGGAAGATGTGTTGGAAAAATTGTTTGGCCAACATGGGCGCAGAGGGTAGACCGGGCAGGGGTACAAAGTGAGCCATCTTGGAGAAGCGATCCACCACGACCCAAATAACGGACTTGCCTTGGGAGGAGGGAAGATCTGTAATAAAGTCCATGGCGATGTGAGACCAGGGAACTTCAGGAACAGGTAGGGTACTTTCACACTTGCGGCAGAGAGAGCCGGCAAGCAGTGCCGGATCAGGCAAACTGTTTGCTAATTGATGGCATTAGTAAGACTGATCAGGATCCGGATCAGTCTTAAAAATGCCTGATCAGTCGAAAAAATGCATTGAAATACCGGATCCGTCTTTCCGGTGTCATCCGGCAAAACGGATCTGGCATTTATTTTTTCCACCTTTTTTTCAGTCTGCGCATGCGCAGAACGGAAGGCACTAATACATCCCTATAGGAAAAAATGCTGGATCCGGCGTTCAGGCAAGTCTTCCGTTTTTTTCACCGGAGATAAAACCGTAGCATGCTGCCGTTTTCTCTTTTGCCTGATCAGTCAAAACGACTGAACTGAAGACATCCTGATGCATCCTGAACGGATTGCTCTCCATTCAGAATGCATTAGGATAAAACTGATCAGTTCTTTTCCGGTATAGAGCCCCTGTGACAGAACTCTATGTCAGAAAAGAAAAACGCAAGTGTGAAAGTACCCTTAGGGCCCTTTCACACTTGCGTTGTCCGGATCCGGCATAGAGTTCCGTCGTCGGAGCTCTATGCCGGAAGAATCCTGATCAGGATTATCCTAATGCATTCTGAATGGAGAGAAATCCGTTCAGGATGCATCAGGATGTCTTCAGTTCCTGAACACTTGCCGCAAGGCCGGATCCGGAATTAATGCCCATTGAAAGGCATTGATCCGGATCCGGCCTTAAGCTAAACGTCGTTTCGGCGCATTGCCGGACCCGACGTTTAGCTTTTTCTGAATGCTTACCATGGCTGCAAGGACGCTAAAGTCCTGGCAGCCATGGTAAAGTGTAGCGGGGAGCGGGGGAGCAGCATACTTACCATCCGTGCGGCTCCCGGGGCGCTCCAGAGTGACGTCAGGGCGCCCCACGCGCATGGATGATGTGATCACATGAAACACGTCATCCATGCGCACGGATGGAGGAAAAATCCTGTACAAGACTGTCAACGGCAGGTACAGAAGAAGGAGTGGGAGACTGCGGCAGAGGTGGAAGAGGATGACGGCCAAAAACTACAAAGAAAGGAGACTTGTTAGAGGCAGAGGAATGTTTGTAGTTGTAGGAGAACTCCGCCCAGGGAAGTTGATCAGCCCAGTCGTCATGGCGTCAGGATACAAAGTGACGCAGATAGTCACCCAAAATTTGGTTCACCCGTTCTACTTGGCCGTTAGACTGAGGATGGTACGAAGAAGAAAAGTCCAATTTGATCCCGAGCTGAGCACATAGAGCCCTCCAGAATTTGGAGACGAATTGTACCCCACGATCCGAGACAATATGTTTGGGAAGGCCATGGAGAGGGAAGATGTGTTGGAAAAATTGTTTGGCCAACATGGGCGCAGAGGGTAGACCGGGCAGGGGTACAAAGTGAGCCATCTTGGAGAAGCGATCCACCACGACCCAAATAACGGACTTGCCTTGGGAGGAGGGAAGATCTGTAATAAAGTCCATGGCGATGTGAGACCAGGGAACTTCAGGAACAGGTAGAGGCAAGAGGAGACCCGCTGGTTTCTGGCGAGGCGATTTATCCCGGGCGCAAATCATACAGGCCTGGACGAAGTCCGAGACATCTTTCTCCAGAGAAGACCACCAGTACCTTTGGGAGATTAGTTGGAGAGACTTTTGCACCCCTGGATGACCGGCAAAGTGGGAGGCGTGGCCCCACTTGAGAATTCGCAGCCGCTGACGTGGAGGTACGTAGGATTTGCCAGGAGGAAGAAGGCGCAGGTCCACGGGAGCGACTGTAATAAGGCGTTCTGGAGGGATAATATATCGAGGTGTTAACTCGTCGCCCACCACATCAGAGGAGCGAGACAGAGCATCTGCCCTAATGTTCTTACAAGCCGGACGGAAATGGATCTCGAAATTAAAGCGGGCGAAGAACAGAGACCAACGAGCCTGACGGGGATTTAATCTCTGAGCAGACTAGAGATAAGCCAGGTTCTTGTGGTCCGTGAAGATGTACACAGGATGTGTGGCGCCCTCGAGTAAATGTCTCCATTCCTCCAGTGCCAATTTAATAGCCAGCAGTTCCCTGTCCCCAATGGAGTAATTTCTCTCTGCGGAAGAGAATGTTTTTGAAAAGAAACCACAAGTAGAAGTCTTTCCCCGGGAAGACTTCTGGGTGAGGACAGCTCCGGCTCCCACCGAGGAGGCATCCACTTCAAGAGAGAAAGGCTTGGTGGAATCTGGTCTAGAGAGAACGGGTGCAGAGGCAAAGGCGGATTTCAGGGACTGGAAGGCTTCCTCGGCTTGGGAAGGCCAGGATTTGGGGTTAGCTCCTTTTCTTGTGAGGGCCACGATAGGAGCTACCAGAGTGGAATAGTGAGGGATGAATTGCCTGTAGTAATTCGCAAAGCCCAGAAATCTTTGCATGGCTCGGAGACCAGAGGGGCGTGGCCAATCCAGAACCGCCGAGAGCTTGGCTGGGTCCATTTGAAGTCCTTGGGCTGAGATAATGTATCCCAGGAAAGGCAGGGAGGTCCGTTCAAAAAGACATTTTTCAAGTTTAGCGTACAGGCGATTTCTCCTTAGACGAGTAAGAACTTGTTGCACATGGACCCTGTGTTGATCCAAATTGGAGGAAAAGATGAGGATATCATCCAGGTATACGACCACGCAGGTGTAAAGTAAGTCCCTGAAAATATCATTGACGAATTCCTGGAAGACAGCAGGTGCGTTGCAGAGGCCGAAGGGCATCACCAAATACTCAAAATGGCCGTCCCTTGTGTTAAAGGCGGTCTTCCATTTGTCTCCCTCACGGATACGGATCAGATTATAGGCCCCTCGAAGGTCCAATTTTGTGAAGATCTTAGCCCCTCGGAGACGATCAAATAGCTCAGAGATTAGAGGCAGAGGGTAACGGTTCTTGATGGTAATTTTATTAAGACCTCTGTAGTCAATGCAGGGGCGGAGGGAGCCGTCTTTTTTTGTCACGAAGAAAAAAACGGCCCCAGCAGGAGAAGAAGATTTTCTTATGAATCCTCTCTGTAGGTTCTCACGTATATAGTCGGACATGGCAAGAGTCTCAGGAGGTGAGAGAGGATAAATTCTGCCCCGAGGTGGAGTAGAACCGGGTATCAGGTCGATCGGGCAATCATAGGATCGGTGAGAAGGTGTCATGGAACCATGAACCAGACGTACAACAAGAGATAAGCGGAAAATAAGAAGGTTTTATTGAAGAGCAAGCCGTAAGCAAAGTCCGAACGGATGGCTAAACCGAAGCAGGGTCTTGCGGAGACAGAGGTCAGGAACCAGAAGGGTAGTCAGACGAAGCCAGGAACAGGAACCAACGGGGTAGTCAGACGAAGCCGGAATCAGGAACCAACGGGGTAGTCAGACGAAGCCGGAATCAGGAACCAACGGGGTAGTCAGACGAGGCCAGGATCAGGAACCAGAAGCAGCAGCAGTCTTGGAAGCATGTGAACACAGGAGGACCAAGCAAGGAACTGAAGCCACAGACCTCCTATATATATGAGCTGGGCATCCAGCTCCTCCCAGTGGGAAGGAGGAGCCGCAGGGTGGGAGGCTACAAGAAAACCCAGAAACCAAGATGGCCGCCAGCACATGTCAAACGAAGGGAACAGCAAGGAGGTAAGACCATGACAGTACCTCCCCCTCAAGGGCCCCTCCTCCGCGGAGTAAGGAACGGTTTCTGAGGGAAGCGTGCGTGGAAGGCTCGGAGCAAAGCAGGAGCATGGACATCTGCGGAGGGAACCCAGGAACGCTCCTCTGGACCATAACCACGCCAATGGACCAAAAACTGCACCCGGCCGCGGACCAGGCGTGAGTCCAGGATATTGCTCACCTCATACTCCTCACGATTGCCCACTTGGACCGGACGAGGCCGAGGAATCGAGGAAGTGAAACGATTACACACCAGTGGCTTCAACAGGGAGACATGAAACACGTTGGAGATCCGCATGCCAGGAGGAAGCGCAAGGGCATAGGCTACCGGGTTTACCCTGCGAAGCACTCGGAAGGGACCAACAAAGCGAGGCGCCAGCTTGGGAGTGGGCACTCGAAGGTTGAGGTTGCGGGTGGACAACCATACGCGGTCTCCGACCTGGTAGGAAGGAGCGGGCGCTCGTCTGCGATCAGCCTGGAGTTTCTGGCGCTGCGCAGAGACCTCAAGGGACCTCTGGATCTGTACCCAAGAAGCACGTAGGACGGAAAGGTGATCCTCCACAGCCGGAATATCCTGGGGAGAGAATACCTCCGGTAACACGGCAGGTTGGAACCCATAATTGGCCATGAAGGGAGACGTCCCAGAGGAAGAGTTCACCGCCGTGTTCCTGGCAAACTCAGCCCAAGGCAGGAGGTCAACCCAATTGTCTTGGTGATCGGAGACATAGCAACGAAGGAATTGCTCCAAGGCCTGATTGGATCGTTCTGCGGCCCCATTGGACTGAGGGTGGTAGGCCGAGGAGAAAGAGAGATGAATCCCCAACTGGGAGCAAAAGGCGCGCCAGAACCTGGACATAAACTGACTCCCCCGATCCGACACAATCTCCTTGGGCAAACCGTGCAACCGGAAGACCTCCCTGGCAAAAATCGAGGCCAACTCTTGTGCAGAGGGTAACTTCTTGAGAGGAACACAGTGGCACATTTTGGAAAACCGATCCACAATCATGAGAATGACCGTATGGCCTCGGGATGCAGGGAGGTCCACAATGAAATCCATCCCCAGGTGTGACCATGGACGCTCCCCGGTGGCTATGGGTTGCAAAAGGCCCAACGGAAGGTGCCGAGGGGACTTACTCTGGGCACAAACGGAGCATGCCGCTACATATGCGGCGATGTCGGAACGTAGAGAAGGCCACCAGAACAGACGTGAAACCGCCCAGGACAGCTGATTCTTTCCAGGGTGCCCCGCGGCCTTGGAGTTATGGTAGGTTCGCAACAACCGAGTGCGCAACTCCTCAGGCACAAAACATCTGCCGTTGGGTCTCCCAGAGGGAGCACCAGATTGAGCCGCCAAAATCTGCTCACCCAGAGGAGAAGTCAGGCTGGTGCGAATAGCGGCCAGGATCTGATTCGGGGGTATGACCGTAGTCGGAATCGACTCCTCCCCGGACAGCTCGGAGTACTGCCGTGATAAGGCATCCGCTCTGATGTTCTTGGAGCCGGGTAGGTAGGAGACCACGTAATTAAAACGTGACAAGAACAGAGCCCATCTGGCCTGACGTGGTGTCAATCTCTTGGCCTCAGAGAGGTAGGTCAGATTCTTGTGGTCCGTCAGGATGAGAACCGGAACCACCGAGCCCTCGAGCAAGTGCCTCCATTCTTTAAGGGCCTGCACGATGGCCAATAACTCCCTGTCACCAATCTGATAGTTGCACTCCGCGGAAGACAGTTTCCGGGAGTAAAACCCACAAGGAAGCAGAGGACCCTCTGGTGTTCTACGCTGAGACAGGAGGGCGCCTACTCCCGTCTCAGACGCGTCCACCTCGAGGACAAAAGGCAACCCAGGGTTGGGATGCGACAGAATCGGAGCCGACACAAAGGCGGACTTTAGAGCCTCAAAAGCTCGGATGGCCTCGAGCGGCCAGACCTGAGGATTACTGCCCTTCCTGGTCAGATCCGTGAGAGGCTTGGCTAGCATGGAAAAGTCCCTGATGAACTTCCGATAATAATTGGCGAAGCCCAAAAAGCGCTGCAGGGCACGAAGCCCACTGGGCTGGGGCCACTGTAAGACAGCCGAAACCTTCTCAGGATCCATGGAGAACCCCTCAGCGGAAATGATGTAACCTAAGAAGGTTACCTGGGATCGGTGAAATTCGCATTTCTCAAGCTTACCGAACAGCTTGTTCTCTCGTAAGCGTTGCAACACTCGTCTGACATCCAGAATGTGGGCCTCCATGGATGCAGAATATACCAAGATGTCATCCAAATAGACCACCACACACTGCTGCAACAGGTCACGGAAAACATCGTTGATGAATTCCTGGAAGACTGCGGGCGCATTGCACAACCCAAAGGGCATAACCAAGGATTCATAATGACCGGTCCTGGTGTTAAACGCGGTCTTCCACTCATCGCCCGCCTTGATCCTTACCAGGTTATATGCCGCCCTCAGGTCGAGTTTGGTAAAGACCGTGGCCCCTTTGAGGCGATCGAACAGCTCGGAAATCAAGGGTATCGGGTAAGCGTTCTTGATCGTGATGCGATTGAGACCCCTGTAATCGATGCAAGGCCTCAACTCGCCGCCCTTCTTTTTCACAAAAAAAAATCCAGCCCCTGCCGGGGACGAGGATTTGCGAATGTGTCCGCGTGAAAGCGCCTCCCTCACGTACTCCTCCATGGCCTCATTCTCCGCTACCGACAGTGGATAGACTTTGCCACGAGGAGGAACGGCACCGGATTGTAACTCTATGGCACAATCGTATGGGCGGTGCGGAGGTAGGGCAACCGCGCGCACCTTATCGAATACATCCCGGTACTCTTCGTATTCAGGAGGCAACAGAGAGTCCGAGGAAGTACACAGCAACTTGACAGGCCCATGGATGCAACTAGCCCCACACTGCGGTGACCACGAGAGGATCTCGACCGATCTCCAATCGAAAGTCGGATTATGCTCCTGGAGCCAGGGGTACCCCAAGACCACCGAGTAGTGTGGAGACGAAATAACCTGGAGACAGACCGACTCTCTGTGAACGGCACCAATGGCTATCCCCACTGGAAGGGTCTCATGAGTCACGTGTGGCGGCAGAAGGGGTCTGCCGTCTATCGCCTCAAGAGCCAGTGGGGAACCTCGAGGCTGCAGAGGAATGGAATTGGCGGCAACGAACACTCTATCAATGAACAAACCACCAGCACCAGAGTCCACCAACGCCTGGGTCGTCACCGAGCCCCCGACCCAGGAGAGGACAACCGTGATCAGTGGTTTGTCAACACGGGAAACCGGGGACGAGGAGACTCCACCCAAGATCTGCCCCCGACAGGACCTCAGGTGCGAGCGTTCTCCCGGACGGTTCGGACATGCCAACCGAAAATGCCCACCGAGACCACAGTACATGCATCGGCCCTCGCGTCTCCGGAGTACCCTCTCCCCCTCAGACAGGCGAGCAAACCCCCGCTGCATGGGTTCACCCCCAGACAAGTCATCCCCAGGAGGCGTGGGAGGAGAGGGAGGCACGGGTGGGACAGCAAACGTAGGCGCCAATCTGTTAGGAGACCTCCGCAGGCTCTCCTTAAAGGAAGGTCTCTCCCTGAGTCTGGTGTCAATCAAAATCAGGAAAGAAATAAGAGACTCGAGCTCCACTGGTAGGTCCTTAGCTGCAACCTCATCCTTCAAGGCATCCGAGAGACCATGAGAGAAAGCAGCGACCAGAGCCTCATTATTCCAGCCCACCTCTGCTGCCAGGGTACGAAACTCAATGGCGTATTCAGCTACGGATCGTGAACCCTGTCTGATGGACATAAGGAGCTTCGCAGCAGAGGCAGCACGAGCCGGCACATCGAATACCTTCCGAAGAGAAGCAACAAAACCGGAAAACTCGGCAACCACCGGATTGTTGTTCTCCCATAAAGGGCTGGCCCAGGCCAAGGCCTTGTCCGAGAGCAGCGAGATCAAGAAGCCCACCCTTGATCTCTCAGTAGGAAAGGCATGTGGCAGCAACTCGAAGTAAATGCCCACCTGGTTAAGGAAACCTCGGCACTGAGTTGGCTCTCCCCCAAAGCGCTGTGGAAGGGGGGCAGAACCGGTCATACCCTGAAACACCACAGGCGCAGCAACAGGTGTCAGGGTAGACTCTGGCGCAACAACCGGAGCGGCAGTAGGAGCGGGCCCAGGAGCGACAACCGACCCATCGGCAACGGAAGCTAAATGAGCCGTGCGTTCAAGCAGGGTTTGCAACGCCACAGCGAACCGACCCAACAGGTGATCCTGCTGATCAAGTCTGGCAACCAGCGTAGGTAGCGAGGGTGGCCCTGTACCGTCAGAATTCATGGCTTGGTCCTAATGTCATGGAACCATGAACCAGACGTACAACAAGAGATAAGCGGAAAATAAGAAGGTTTTATTGAAGAGCAAGCCGTAAGCAAAGTCCGAACGGATGGCTAAACCGAAGCAGGGTCTTGCGGAGACAGAGGTCAGGAACCAGAAGGGTAGTCAGACGAAGCCAGGAACAGGAACCAACGGGGTAGTCAGACGAAGCCGGAATCAGGAACCAACGGGGTAGTCAGACGAAGCCGGAATCAGGAACCAACGGGGTAGTCAGACGAGGCCAGGATCAGGAACCAGAAGCAGCAGCAGTCTTGGAAGCATGTGAACACAGGAGGACCAAGCAAGGAACTGAAGCCACAGACCTCCTATATATATGAGCTGGGCATCCAGCTCCTCCCAGTGGGAAGGAGGAGCCGCAGGGTGGGAGGCTACAAGAAAACCCAGAAACCAAGATGGCCGCCAGCACATGTCAAACGAAGGGAACAGCAAGGAGGTAAGACCATGACAGGAGGAAGGACCTCAGCTTGTTTCTTGCAGAAGACATCCGCGAAGGAATGGTATGGCTTGGGCAGCCCAGAAGGCGGAGAAACTTGCGGGTTCTGTTTGACCAGAGCAGGCTTGAGACAGCGGTCTGAACAGGAGGAACCCCAACGCAGGATCTCACCGGTGGACCAATTCAGGACGTTGAAGCCACGGCAGACCCAGGAGGAGTTCGGAGGAACAGAAGGGAAGGACAAAGAACTCTATAGTCTCGGTATGAAATATTCCGATGTCCATCTGCAGAGGCTGGGTACGGAACTGTACGGTGGCAGAGAGTCTCTCACCGTTAACAGTAGAGATGAAAAACGGCTTGGGTAGACGGATTACTGGAATACGGTACTTGTCAACCAAGGAGGCGTGAATGAAGTTGCCAGCTGAACCGGAATCCAAGAAGGCGGCTGCGGAGAAAGAGGACTTGGAAGAGATGATCAACTGCACGGGTATGATGAGACGTGGAGAGGAAGAATCCACACCTAGCAACGCCTCTCCCATGTTTACTAGGTGCGAGCGTTTCCCGAACGCGGTGGACGGAGAGGACAATCTCTAAGGAAGTGCTCGGTACTGGCACAGTACAGACACAGGTTCTCGTTTCTGCGGCGGCTTCGTCAGGCGTGACCGATCCACCTGCATGGCTTCCACGGCGGAAAACCCAGTAGCGGGTTGAGGTGGACGCAGAAAAACGGGAGCCAGACGAGGAAAGCGTCTAGGACGAGCTTTTTCCTTTTCAAGGAGGAGTTCCTCTTGTCTTTCGGCGAAACGTTTGTCTATCCTAGTGGCCAGCAAGATGAGGTCACTAAGAGTGGAAGGAAGCTCACGTGCAGCCAGAACGTCCTTTACTTCACTGTTAAGTCCCTTCTTGAAGGTGGCGCAAAGGGCTTCATTGTTCCAGTTCAGCTCAGAGGCCAGAGTGCGGAACTGAATGGCATAGTCACCCACAGAAGAACCTCCTTGGGTCAAATTTAGTAAGGCAGTCTCTGCGGAGGTAACCCGGGCAGGCTCCTCAAAAACATTCCGGAACTCTAGGCAGAAGCTCTGGACGGAAGCGGTGGCAGGATCTGCGCGGTCCCATAGTGGTGTAGCCCAGGCCAGGGCCTTCCCGGACAGTAAACTGAGAATAAAGGCTACCTTGGCTCGCTCAGAAGGAAACTGGTCGGACAGAAGCTCGAGGTGGAGAGAGCACTGTGACAAGAACCCACGGCACTGCTTAGGATCTCCGTCATATTTGTCTGGTAGGGACAAACGGATTCTGGAACCGGTGGCAACTGCAGGCGGAGGTATTGCAGCAGGAGCAGACGGAGGAGCTGGCTGTTGCTGAGAAGGCAGGAGCTGCTGCAACATAGCGGTCAACTGGGCCAGCTGTTGACCCTGCTGGGCCACAATAGTGGTGAGGTCCGCTAGGCTTGGCAGGGGAACATCAGCAGGATCCATGGCCGGATCTTACTGTCACGTACCGGCAGGACAGGTAGTGGATCCTCTGGACCAGAGAGGCGATGGCGCGGGTTGTACTAAAGGACCGGTTCTAAGCAGTTACTGGTCTTCACCAGAGCCCGCCGCAAGGCGGGATGGATTTGCTGCGGCGGTAACTACCAGGTCGTGTCCCCTAGTAACAACTCGACCTCTCTGGCAGCTGATAAGGCGTGGTACACAGGGAGAAGGCAAGAGCGTAGTCGGACGTAGCAGAGGTCAGGGCAGGCGGCAAGGTTCTAAGGCGAGTAGACGGTAGCAACGGGTTCGGCAACAGGCAAGGCAAACTAACACAGTGGAACGCTTTCTCTGAGGCACAAGGCACAAAGATCCGGCAGGAAGCTGTGGGAGGAGAAGGTATAAATGGGCAGTGCACAGGTGCAGCCTAATTAAGTCAGCACTGCCTCTCACAAACCTTAACCCTTAATAACCCCTTTGGACCAGGCACCAATCACTGGTGCACTGGCCCTTTGAATCTAAGAGTCCCGGCGCGCGCGCGCCCTAGAGAGCGAGGACGCACACGCCGAGACACTGGAGTGCTGCCTGGGGGCATACGCTGTGAGCGCTCCGAGGCCAGCAGGGGACCCGGAGCGCTCAGCGTAACAGTAAGGCTGGTTAGTCAGCCTGCATTTGTGGGAGGGGCGGAGGCTCTTCATATACGAGCCACACCCTCACTCACAGGGGCATGTTCTCAGGTGCACAGCTGCCGCTGGGTGTCATTAGCAGACTAGCTTCTCTGGTGGTAGGATTATTTCTGTGCAGCATGGAGCTTGTTATTTTGCTCTCTGCTACTGTAGCATGCACGCGCCGTACTACGTAAGTAAGTTGGGCCGGGGCCATCTCTCCTGGCTGGTCGGAACCAACTTGGTACCGAATGGGAGGCTTCGCCTCAGAATCTGCTACCTCAGGTTTGCTTGTTAGGGCTAAATACTTCTATTTCTTTTCAACTTTGTTGTTGGTAATAGGAGTTGGTTCCTATAAATCTTACAAGTTTCACTTCGCTTTGTTCATCTTGTATGAAAAGTTACTTCAGCCGGTTTGCTGTAAAGGAAGAGTTACCCGGGCTGCACGTGATGTCATGTTCGGAGATCGGACGCAGCTTTTATTGTTTAGGCCTCTTGCTGTAGCTGTTCCTTGCCATGTGTCTCCCCCTCCCCCCGCTACCACCATCTTTAGACTTCAGGTATTTCACTGCTCCATGTACTTAAAAACCCTGCCGCACTTTCATGCTCTGCTGTTATCCTGAGCGTCAGTTACACTTTCGGCTTTTATTTCATGTCTTATCAGTGGCGTAGCTATAGGGGTCGCAATTGCGACCGGGCCCCTAAGTCAGCCAGGAGAGATGGAGTGAAGCCCTGGCAGTGGCCCCTGATTTACAGAGTACAGAATATCCGGCGGCTAACTTCACAGGGGGGGCGGGGGGGCGGAGGCAGAGCCGTGCGTGCAGGCTCAGCCAGGAGAGGGAGTCGTCCCGTCTGGCAGTACTGTCCGGAAGTGGAGCGGCGGAGGAGAGGGCAGGTGAGGGCAGCCGTGGCGACGTGACTAGCAGAGACTCGGAGACAGTCTCTGCTCTGGCAGTTGGGTGCTTGCTAGTAGCTAGAGAACACTACCATCACATAGGATAGCAGTAGTGCGTCCTCTTACTAGCACCGTTCTAGCCACATGTGCAGCTGCAAATGAGCTCTGCAAGTAAGAGGACCCACTACTGCTATCCTACAAGTACTGGTAGATGTCACAGCAGAGTCCTATGAATCGTGATGGTCTATGGCCCATAGACCATCACATTCATGGCACAAGCGGCAGCTATATCATGATCATCACTGCTTTATCATATGCCAGCAGGGTTATTAACATCACCGCCAAGCCCGCCATTATTGCTCACACAGGGCTGGTCAGCACTGTAAATATGGGATTGCAAGTGCAACACCTATGGGAGCAGTGACTGTCACCATATTGCTGAGAGTGACTGATTCCAGCACAAGCGGCAGCTATATCATCAGTCACTCACAGCAATATGGTGACAGTCACTGCACCCATAGGGGTTGCACTTGCAATCCTATATTTCCAGTGCTGACCAGCCCTGTGTGAGCAATAATGGCGGGCTTGGCGGCGATGTTAATAGCCCTGCTGGCATATGATGAAGCAAACTGAAAGGATAAGTGAAGGAAAATTAAGAACTATGTACCTCCCATGCTGCAGAATGACACATATAGGCCGAATGCACACGGCCGTGAGCGGTCCGTGGTATCTTGGCCTGGATTCCTGCTGACAGCAGGAGCGCACGGCGTCATTGGTTGCTATGACGCCGTGCACTTCATGCCGCCACTGTACTACAGTAATACACTCGTATGATCTATACGAGTGTATTACTGAAGTACAGTGGCGGCATGAAGCCAGAGGGAGCCCGATATAACACAGGTTATATGGTTTTAATTATGTTTTTTGTGTTATTTGCTAGGTGTGGCACTTATTTTATTTGACGTTTTGGGATGAATTCATACACAGAAGAATCAATGAGAGAGTCAAGCGTGTTTAAAAATTATTTATATTTTATTATCACTTATTTATACTTCTTTAATGTATTCTCTGATGTCCACTTTTCACATTTCATGCGGTTTTTATTTTTATCTGTCACCTATATACTCTTATGAAATTGCATGGCCATTATTTATTAATTCATCCATTCCAGATTTGTTTTTTAAAGGGTTTCTACCATCAGAATTACAGTTACGGTATGTAGCTGACTGATATTAGCGATGTGCTAATGTCAGCACTACAGAACAGTATGTTTTTTACATTTCTCCCTGCAGCCATTCTGATAAAATAAGCACTTTTATATTATGCTAATGAGCCTCTAGGTGCTATGTGGGCGTAAAATCAGCACCTAGAGGCTCCGTCTACTCACCCTTTATCCCGCCCAGGTCCCCTGTTCTGCCCACTCCGCTCCTCTTGATTGATGTCACGGTTCACAGCATCGCTCACGAAATACCGCGCCTGCTGTTCACTTCTGTATTAGTGCTAATATGTAAAAAACATATTGTTATGTAGTGCTGCCACTAATGTCAGTCAGCTACATAGCAGTATTTCTGGTGGTAGAAACCCTTTAAGGTCATTTATTTATTCATTCATTTATTTATTTATTGTATGTACACCTATACGAGGGCTGCTGTGTGTGTATTGTTCGAGCTGTTGCTGCTGTGCCGACACCTCCGGGTTTCACACGTGTGCGTTCCAACTGGTCACATAATGGGCCTTATGCGCTCCATTTCCGGATCTGGCATTCCACTCCTACCACCTTGGATGCCCGTTACGTTTATATTTTACAGGTGTATCTACATTTCCCTTCTCTCTCTTGTCAAATCGGTCACATTATTTATAATAATCGATTTTCTGTGTTATATCGGGCTCCCTCTGTCTTCTTCTGAACAGGAAGTGACGCAGTGCGTTCCACTGTGGAACGCACGTGCTTCACTTCCATGTGTGGTCACACGTGTGTTCTTCCACAGCTGTTTGTTATTCAATTTAGTTGGATATGTATAAAAGGTACCCTGTTAGCACTATACACTTACACCCCTTGAGGAAGCTTACGCGAAACGCACGTCGGGGCTGCGGATTATCACTCTGGTACTTATGTAATCATCTATTTACTACTTTGTTTATATACACTGCCATTTCTTTATACTTTGCACATTGCACTTTATATATGTATTTGTATTTGGCTTAGTGTAGAGTTTTATGGGTCTTAGATCCGAACTCTGCATTCTATACCTGTCTGGGTATTTGTCACTTATTGATTTTTGTACCTTTTTATGACCTATCTACAGTCGTGGCCAAAAGTTTTAAGAATTACATAAATATTGAAAATTGGAAAAGTTGCTGCTTAAGTTTTTATAATAGCAATTTGCATATACTCCAGAATGTTATGAAGAGTGATCAGATGAATTGCATAGTACTTCTTTGCTATGAAAATTAACTTAACCACCTCCCGTCCGCCCATAGGCTATAAACGTCCGGGAGGTGGATCTCTATTTCTGAATGGACGTTTTAAAACGTCCGTTCCGAAACTGCAGCTGCACGCTAATCGTGCAGCTGATGATCGGGTTGCCCGCTGTCAGTGACAGCAGAGCAACCCTAAGAGAAGGCAGGGACAGTGCCCAGGTGTCCCTGCCTTCTAGATCGCTGCATACACAGCGCTCACTGAGCGCTGTGTATGCAGAGCAGGAAGCGCTATGCGCTTCCTGTTCCGGCCCAGCGGTCATGTGACCGCCGGGACCGGAGAGTGCAGGAGCTGTGTGAGGTCTTTCACAGACCTCGATCAGCCCTGCACTGAGGCTGTACAGCTCTGTATTGCGCTGTACAGCCTCTCTGGGGGGTGTATTTTTCCTGTAACTGGGGCTACTGTCTCAGCCCCAGTTACAGGAGAAATCAACAGTGAAAAATAAAAATAAAAAAAATTCCCCAAGTAAGGAATAAAAAAGAAATTTCAAAAATAGAAAAAATAAAATAAAATAGACATATTTGGTATTGCCGCGTCCGTAAAAACCAGCTCTATAAAAATATCACATGACCTAACCCCTCGGGTGAACACCGTAAAAAGAAAAAAAAAACTTTCAAAACGAGCAATTTTTGTCACCTTACATCACAAAAAGTGCAACACCAAGTGATCAAAAACGCATATGTCCCACAAAATGGTACCAATAAAACCGTCACCTCATCCCACAAAAATGAGCCCCTACATAAGAAAATCTCTCAAAAAATAAAAAAACTATAGCTCTTAGAACATGGAGACACTAAAACATCATTTTTTTGGGTTTCAAAAATGCTATTATTGTGTTAAAGTGAAACAAATTTAAAAAAGTATACATATTAGGTATTGCCGCGTCCGTAAAAACCAGCTCTATAAAAAATATCACATGACCTAACCCCTCGGGTGAACACCGTGTAAAAAAAAACAAAAAAAAAAACTGTGTCAAACCAGCAATTTTTGTCACCTTACATCACAAAAACTGCAACACCAAGTGATCAAAAATGCGTATGTCCCACTAAATGGTACCAATAAAACCGTCACCTCATCCCGCAAAAATGAGCCCCTACATAAGAAAATCTCTCAAAAAATAAAAAAAACTATAGCTCTCAGAACATGGACACATTAAAACATAATTTTTTTTGTTTCAAAAATGCTATTATTGTGTAAAACTTTAATAAATAAGAAAAAGTATACATATTAGGTATCGCTACGTCCGTAACAATCTGCTCTATAAAAATGTCACTTGACTGAACCCCTCAGGTGAATGCTGTAAAAATAAATAAATAGAAACTGTGCTAAAACAACCCATTTTTTGGTCACCTTGCCCCATAAAGTGTTATAATGAATGATCAAAAAATCATATGTACCCCAAAATAGTAGCAATTAAACTGGCACCTTATCCCCTAGTTTCCAAAATGGGATCACTTCTTGGGAGTTTCTACTGTAAGGGTGCATCAGAGGGCTTCAAATGGGACATGGCATCTAAAAACCACGTGGAGTTCCTTTTTTTCTGCGCCCTGCCGTGTGCCCATACAGCAGTTTATGACTACATGTGGGGTGTTTCTGTAAACCGCAGAATCTGGGTAATAAATATTGAGTTTTGTTTGGCTGTTAACCATCGATGTGTTAAAGAAAAAATTGGATTAAAATGGAAAATCTGCCAAAAAAGTGAAATTAAAAAATTTGATCTCCATTTTCCTTTAATTCTTATGGAACGCCTAAAGGGTTAACAAAGTTTGTAAAATCGGTTTTAAGTAACTTGAGGGGTGTAGTTTCTACAATAGGGTCATTTATGGGGGTTTCCACTATGTAGGCCCCACAAAGTGACTTCAGACCTGAACTGGTCCTTAAAAAGTGGGTTTTGGCAATTTTCTTAAAAATTTTAAGAATTGCTTCTAAACTTCTAAACCTTCTAACGTCCTAAAAAAATAAAATGACATTTCCAAAATGATGCCAACATAAAGTAGACATATGGGGAATGTTAAGTAATAAATATTTTATGAGGTATCACTTTCTGTTTTAAAAGCAGAGAAATTGAAATTTAGAAAATTGAAAATTTTTCAAACTTTTTGGTACATTTGGGATTTTTTCATAAATAAAGGTGAAATATATTGACTCAAATTTATAACTATCATGAAGTACAATGTGTCACGAGAAAACAATCTCTGAATGACTTGGATAAGTAAAGGCGTTCCAAAGTTATTACCACATAAAGTGAGGTTTGTCAGTTTTGCAAAATTAGGCCTGGTCAGGAAGGGGGCAAATGGCCCAGATGGCAAGTGGTTAATCCCCCCCAAAAATTTCCACTCCATTTCATTACTGAGATCATTTCAGTAATCGTCTTGTTAACTCAGGTGAGAATGTTGACGAGCACAAGGCTGGAGATCATTATGTCAGGCTGATTGGGTTAAAATGGCAGACTTGACATGTTAAAAGGAGGGTGATGCTTGAAATCATTGTTCTTCCATTGTTAACCATGGTGACCTGCAAAGAAACGCGTGCAGCCATCATTGCGTTGCATAAAAATGGCTTCACAGGCAAGGATATTGTGGCTACTAAGATTGCACCTCAATCGACAATTTATAGGATCATCAATAACTTCAAGGAAAGAGGTTCAATTCTTGTTAAGAAGGCTTCAGGGCGTCCAAGAAAGTCCAGCAAGCGCCAGGATAGTCTCCTAAAGAGGATTCAGCTGCGGGATCAGAGTGCCACCAGTGCAGAGCTTGCTCAGGAATGGCAGCAGGCAGGTGTGAGCGCATCTGCACGCACAGTGAGGCTGTCATGGTCTTACCTTCTTGCTGTTCTCCTTCGTTTGACATGTGCTGGCGGCCATCTTGGTTTCTGGGTTTCTTGCAGCCTCCCACCCTGCGGCTTCTCCTTCCCACTGGGAGGAGCTGGATGCCTAGCTCATATATATAGGAGGTCTGTGGCTTCAGTTCCTTGCTTGGTCCTCCTGTGTTCACGTGCTTCTAAGACTGCTGCTGCTTCTGGTTCCTGATCCTGGCTTCGTCTGACTACCCTGCTGGTTCCTGATCCAGGCTTCGTCTGACTACCCTGCTGGTTCCTGATCCAGGCTTCGTCTGACTATCCTTCTGGTTCCTGACCTCTGGCTTCGCAAGACCCTGCTTCGGTTTAGCCATCCGTTTGGACTTTTGCCTTACAGCTTGATTTTCAATAAAGCCTTCTTATTTCCACTTATCTCTTGTTGTACGTCTGGTTCATGGTTCCATGACATTAGGACCAAGCCATGAATTCTGACGGTACAGGGCCATCCTCGCTACCTACGCTGGTTGCCAGACTTGATCAGCAGGATCACCTGTTGGGTCGGTTCGCTGTGGCGTTGCAAACCCTGCTTGAACGCACGGCTCATTTAGCTTCCGTTGCCGATGGGATCGGTTGTCGCTCCTGGGCCCGCTCCTACTGCCGCTCCGGTTGTTGCGCCAGAGTCTACCCCGACACCTGTTGCTGCGCCTGCGGTGTTTCGGGGTATGACCGGTTCTGCCCCCCTTCCACAGCGCTTTGGGGGAGAGCCAACTCAGTGCCGAGGTTTCCTTAACCAGGTGGGCATTTATTTCGAGTTGCTGCCACATGCCTTTCCTACTGAGAGATCAAAGGTGGGCTTCTTGATCTCGCTGCTCTCGGACAAGGCCTTGGCCTGGGCCAGCCCTTTATGGGAGAACAACAATCCGGTGGTTGCCGAGTTTTCCGGTTTTGTTGCTTCTCTTCGGAAGGTATTCGATGTGCCGGCTCGTGCCGCCTCTGATGCAAAGCTCCTTATGTCCATCAGACAGGGTTCACGATCCGTAGCTGAATACGCCATTGAGTTTCGTACCCTGGCAGCAGAGGTGGGCTGGAATAATGAGGCTCTGGTCGCTGCTTTCTCTCATGGTCTCTCGGATGCCTTGAAGGATGAGGTTGCAGCTAAGGACCTACCAGTGGAGCTCGAGTCTCTTATTTCTTTCCTGATTTTGATTGACACCAGACTCAGGGAGAGACCTTCCTTTAAGGAGAGCCTGCGGAGGTCTTCTAACAGATTGGCGCCTACGTTTGCTGTCCCACCCGTGCCTCCCTCTCCTCCCACGCCTCCTGGGGATGACTTGTCTGGGGGTGAACCCATGCAGCTGGGGTTTGCTCGCCTGTCCGAGGGGGAGAGGGTACTCCGGAGACGCGAGGGCCGATGCATGTACTGTGGTCTCGGTGGGCATTTTCGGTTGGCATGCCCCAACCGTCCGGAAACGCTCGCACCTGAGATCCTGTCGGGGGCAGATCTTGGGTGGAGTCTCCTCGTCCCCGGTTTCCCGTGTTGACAAACCACTGATTACTGTTGTCCTCTCCTGGGTCGGGGGCTCGGTGACGACCCAGGCGTTGGTGGACTCTGGTGCTGGTGGTTTGTTCATTGATAGTGTGTTCGCTGCCGCCAATTCCATTCCTCTGCAGCCTCGAGGTTCCCCACTGGCTCTTGAGGCGATAGACGGCAGACCCCTTCTGCCGCCACACGTGACTCAGGAGACCCTTCCAGTGGGGATGGCCATTGGTGCCGTTCACAGAGAGTCGGTCTGTCTCCAGGTTATTTCGTCTCCACACTACTCGGTGGTCTTGGGGTACCCCTGGCTCCAGAAGCATAATCCGACTTTCGATTGGAGATCGGCCGAGATCCTCTCGTGGTCACCGCAGTGTGGGGCTAGTTGCATCCATGGGCCTGTCAAGTTGCTGTGTACTTCCTCGGACTCTCTGTTGCCTCCTGAATACGAGGAGTACCGGGATGTATTCGATAAGGTGCGTGCGGTTGCCCTACCTCCGCACCGCCCATACGATTGTGCCATAGAGTTACAATCTGGTGCCGTTCCTCCTCGTGGCAAAGTCTATTCACTGTCGGTAGCGGAGAATGAGGCCATGGAGGAGTACGTGAGGGAGGCGCTTTCACGCGGACACATTCGCAAATCCTCGTCTCCGGCAGGGGCTGGATTTTTCTTTGTGAAAAAGAAGGGCGGTGAGTTGAGGCCTTGCATCGATTACAGGGGTCTCAATCGCATCACGATCAAGAACGCTTACCCGATACCCTTGATTTCCGAGCTGTTCGATCGCCTCAAAGGGGCCACGGTCTTTACCAAACTCGACCTGAGGGCGGCATATAACCTGGTAAGGATCAAGGCAGGCGATGAGTGGAAGACCGCGTTTAACACCAGGACCGGTCATTATGAATCCTTGGTTATGCCCTTTGGGTTGTGCAATGCGCCCGCAGTCTTCCAGGAATTCATCAACGATGTTTTCCGTGACCTGTTGCAGCAGTGTGTGGTGGTCTATTTGGATGACATCTTGGTATATTCTGAATCCATGGAGGCCCACATTCTGGATGTCAGATGAGTGTTGCAACGGTTACGAGAGAACAAGCTGTTCGGTAAGCTTGAGAAATGCGAATTTCACCGATCCCAGGTAACCTTCTTAGGTTACATCATTTCCGCTGAGGGGTTCTCCATGGATCCTGAGAAGGTTTCGGCTGTCTTACAGTGGCCCCAGCCCAGTGGTCTTCGTGCCCTGCAGCGCTTTTTGGGCTTCGCCAATTATTATCGGAAGTTCATCAGGGACTTTTCCATGCTAGCCAAGCCTCTCACGGATCTGACCAGGAAGGGCAGTAATCCCCAGGTCTGGCCGCCCGAGGCCATCCGAGCTTTTGAGGCTCTAAAGTCCGCCTTTGTGTCGGCTCCGATTCTGTCGCATCCCAACCCTGGGTTGCCTTTTGTCCTCGAGGTGGACGCGTCTGAGACGGGAGTAGGCGCCCTTCTGTCTCAGCGTAGAACACCAGAGGGTCCTCTGCTTCCTTGTGGGTTTTACTCCCGGAAACTGTCTTCCGCGGAGTGCAACTATCAGATTGGTGACAGGGAGTTATTGACCATCGTGCAGGCCCTTAAAGAATGGAGGCACTTGCTCGAGGGCTCGGTGGTTCCGGTTCTCATCCTGACGGACCACAAGAATCTGACCTACCTCTCTGAGGCCAAGAGATTGACACCACATCAGGCCAGATGGGCTCTGTTCTTGTCACGTTTTAATTACGTGGTCTCCTACCTACCCGGTTCCAAGAACATCAGAGCGGATGCCTTATCACGGCAGTACTCCGAGCTGTCCGGGGAGGAGTCGATTCCGACTTCGGTCATACCTCCGAATCAGATCCTGGCCGCCATTCGCACCAGCCTGACCTCTCCCCTGGGTGAGCAGATTTTGGCGGCTCAATCTGGTGCTCCCTCTGGGAGACCCAACGGCAGATGTTTTGTGCCTGAGGAGTTGCGCACTCGGTTGTTGCGAACCTACCATAACTCCAAGGCCGCGGGGCATCCTGGAAAGAATCAGCTGTCCTGGGCTGTTTCACGTCTGTTCTGGTGGCCTTCTCTACGTTCCGACATCGCCGCATATGTAGCGGCATGCTCCGTTTGTGCCCAGAGTAAGTCCCCTCGGCACCTTCCGTTGGGCCTTTTGCAACCCATAGCCACCGGGGAGCGTCCATGGTCACACCTGGGGATGGATTTCATTGTGGACCTCCCTGCATCCCGAGGCCATACGGTCATTCTCATGATTGTGGATCGGTTTTCCAAAATGTGCCACTGTGTTCCTCTCAAGAAGTTACCCTCTGCACAAGAGTTGGCCACGATTTTTGCCAGGGAGGTTTTCCGGTTTCACGGTTTGCCCAAGGAGATTGTGTCGGATCGGGGGAGTCAGTTTGTGTCCAGGTTCTGGCGCGCCTTTTGCTCCCAGTTGGGGATTCATCTCTCTTTCTCCTCGGCCTACCACCCTCAGTCCAATGGGGCCGCAGAACGATCCAATCAGGCCTTGGAGCAATTCCTTCGTTGCTATGTCTCCGATCACCAAGACAATTGGGTTGACCTCCTGCCTTGGGCTGAGTTTGCCAGGAACACGGCGGTGAACTCTTCCTCTGGGACGTCTCCCTTCATGGCCAATTATGGGTTCCAACCTGCCGTGTTACCGGAGGTATTCTCTCCCCAGGATATTCCGGCTGTGGAGGATCACCTTTCCGTCCTACGTGCTTCTTGGGTACAGATCCAGAGGTCCCTTGAGGTCTCTGCGCAGCGCCAGAAACTCCAGGCTGATCGCAGACGAGCCCCCGCTCCTTCCTACCAGGTCGGAGACCGCGTATGGTTGTCCACCCGCAACCTCAACCTTCGAGTGCCCACTCCCAAGCTGGCGCCTCGCTTTGTTGGTCCCTTCCGAGTGCTTCGCAGGGTAAACCCGGTAGCCTATGCCCTTGCGCTTCCTCCTGGCATGCGGATCTCCAACGTGTTTCATGTCTCCCTGTTGAAGCCACTGGTGTGTAATCGTTTCACTTCCTCGGTTCCTCGGCCTCGTCCGGTCCAAGTGGGCAATCGTGAGGAGTATGAGGTGAGCAATATCCTGGACTCACGCCTGGTCCACGGTCGGATGCAGTTTTTGGTCCATTGGCGTGGTTATGGTCCAGAGGAGCGTTCCTGGGTTCCCTCCGCAGATGTCCATGCTCCTGCCTTGCTCCGAGCCTTCCACGCACGCTTCCCTCAGAAACCGTTCTTTACTCCGCGGAGGAGGGGCCCTTGAGGGGGAGGTACTGTCATGGTCTTACCTTCTTGCTGTTCTCCTTCGTTTGACATGTGCTGGCGGCCATCTTGGTTTCTGGGTTTCTTGTAGCCTCCCACCCTGCGGCTTCTCCTTCCCACTGGGAGGAGCTGGATGCCTAGCTCATATATATAGGAGGTCTGTGGCTTCAGTTCCTTGCTTGGTCCTCCTGTGTTCACATGCTTCTAAGACTGCTGCTGCTTCTGGTTCCTGATCCTGGCTTCGTCTGACTACCCTGCTGGTTCCTGATCCAGGCTTCGTCTGACTACCCTGCTGGTTCCTGATCCAGGCTTCGTCTGACTATCCTTCTGGTTCCTGACCTCTGGCTTCGCAAGACCCTGCTTCGGTTTAGCCATCCGTTTGGACTTTTGCCTTACAGCTTGGTTTTCAATAAAGCCTTCTTATTTCCACTTATCTCTTGTTGTACGTCTGGTTCATGGTTCCATGACAGAGGCGAAGACTTTTGGAAGATGGCCTGGTGTCAAGAAGTGCAGCAAAGAATCCACTTCTCTCCAAAAAAACATCAGGGACAGATTGATCTTCTGCAGAAAATATGGTGAATAGACTGCTGAGGACTGGGGCAAAGTCATATTCTCTGATGAAGCCTCTTTCCGATTGTTTGGGGCATCAGGAAAAAGGCTTGTCCGGAGAAGAAAAGGTGAGCGCTACCATCAGTCCTGTGTCATGCCAACAGTAAAGCATCCTGAGACCATTCGTGTGTGGGGTTGCTTCTCATCCAAGGGAGTGAGCTCACTCACAATTTTGCCCAAAAACACAGCCATAAATAAAGAATGGTACCAAAACACCCTCCGACAGCAACTTCTTCCAACAATCCAACAACAGTTTGGTGAAGAACAATGCATTTTCCAGCAGGATGGAGCAACGTGCCATAAGGCAAAAGTGATATCTAAGTGGCTCGGGGACCAAAACGTTGACGTTTTGGGTCCATTGCCTGGAAACTCCCCAGATCTTAATCCCATTGAGAACTTGTGGTCAATCCTCAAGAGGCGGGTGGACAAACAAAAACCCACTAATTCTGACAAACTCCAAGAAGTGATTATGAAAGAATGGGTTGCTATCAGTCAGGAATTGGCCCAGAAGTTGATTGAGAGCATGCCCAGTCGAATTGCAGAGGTCCTGAAAAAGAAGGGCCAACACTGCAAATACTGACTCTTTGCATAAATGTCATGTAATTGTCGATAAAAGCCTTTGAAACGTATGAAGTGCGTCTAATTATATTTCACTACATCCCAGAAACAACTGAAACAAAGATCTAAAATCTGTATGGTATGTGCATTTATGGTATTAGTTGCATGTAAGGTTTTAATAGGCCATATTCACAGCCACCACTCACTATATAGAAAGGAGGAGTGAGAACATTCTCATCAGTCAGATAAGTCTAGTCTGAGACAGAATAGAACAGATGCAAAATTGTATATCTGACCAAAAAGCCAACCTGGAATAGGGATTATGCAGAGCTAGGTCAGAACTTTATTTACTTACCGTAAGAATCAGCCCAGATGAAAGCACGTCTGGTATGGCAGGTACCGGACGTGCGGCGCAGAGGGAAGGGACACCAGGTGCCCTAACACAAGGGAGAGGGAGGAGTGGTGACTCCTAACTCACCTAGCACTGGCACTGGCACCTGGCTACCCTGATGTCCCTAGACGGGTTGCTCACCCATACGCCGATCACATGCATTGTCCCTGACTTACCCTGGAAGAAGGCCTAGGTAGTTAGAAGGGCGATGGGAGCAGGGCCGTCTTTAATATTGATTGGACCCTGGGCAAAAATTTACTTGGGCCCCCTGGATCCCGCCTTCCCACACCTTAGCAGGCAATCACGCCCTCCACCACAACACACACACAAAAAATCCACACATCTGGTAGAGTCCAGTGAATGACTGTAAATACTTCCAGTTCTGAAGAGTCCAGCGGCTCAGGATCAGTGCTCTGGGCAGCTGGGCTCAGGCTAGAAGTGGGCACCGCTCTGCAGGAAGGAGACCAGGGCTCGGCTCACCCTAGTGTTACAGTGCACTCCAGCACCCCACAGTATGCAGTATAGCACCCTATAGTATACAGCACCACACAGTATGCAGTTTAGCACCCCACACTATACAGTACCCCACAGTATATAGTAGAGCAGTATACCAGCCCACAGTATACAGCACCTCACGGTATACAACACCTCACTGTATACAGCACCCCAAACTATACACGATACAGCCCCCCCCACTATACAGTACAGCAGTATAGCACTCCACACTATACCGCACCCACAGTATACAGCCCCCCACACTATGCAGTATAGCACTCCCCCCCACTATACAGGCCCCCCACACTATACAGTCCCCCCACAGTATACAGCCCACCACACAGTATACAGGCCCCCACACAGTATACAGGCCACCCCCTCCAGTATACAGCCCACCACACAATATACAGCCCATTACACAATATATAGCCCACCACACAATATACAGCCCACCACACAGTATACAGCACCCCACTATACAGTAGTTTACAGTATATTAACATAACAGCCCGTCACCTTTTTCTGATGTAATCTTTACACAAAAAAGCTCCACAGTTAACTTCTGCAACACTCCACAGGACCTGTGATGACCTCATAGCCATGTGACCAGTAATTGCTAGGTTACTGGTCACATGGTGATGATGTCATTAAGGTCCTAGAGCAAAACTCATTAAGGTCCTAGAATTAAGATCATTAACACAGTACGATCATGATGCCTGTGTAGCCGACAGCCTGACACCCGGGGCAGTAGCTAGCAGGGCTCAAGAGGCAGCTGCCTTGAGCCCCCCCAGGAGCAACTGGGCCCAGGGCAGCTGCCCCTTTTGCCCCTTGGTAAAGACGGCCCTGGATGGGAGCACTAGACCTCACCAATGAACCCTAGGGTAACAACAGGGAGTGGACAAACAACACAAACACCACATATAACCCCAATGGGAGACAACAAACAGTATACAACAAACTGAAGAGGACCGGAGATCCAACCACACTGGTTCCAACTGCTCCAGCAACTCCACAGCAACACCACCTGAGGTCAGAATAGATAACTTGAAAGGAAGGTCTATATCTGGCAACAAGGGAAGTAGGAAGAGAGACTAAATAGTGGCTGGGAGTGGCAGACCCAGAACAGCTAAAAGGTAAACTACCGATACCTAGGTAGGACAGAAAGGATAGTAAACCAAAACAGGAAAACCTGGACCGGAATCCATTCCTACAACTAGGTCATGGAGCGATCCCTTGAAATCGGGCGAGTAGCCACCCACTGCGACCTTCTGACCCAGGCACCACAGGGTCAGCAATAGGTCGTGACACCCTCGTGACAGATGAGGTGTAGGGCAGAGTCTCCAGAGTCTCCATAGCCATGTGCTTGATCACCTGTGCAAGTAAAATATTCACATCCTGCAGGGGACATTGTGGACTCGTACCTTTGGGGTAGGGCAACATGTTCAAAAAAGGTGCGGATCATGGTCTAACATTATGGTCAGCCTTGACGGTGCATTATTAAAGAGAAATGTCGCACATTTGGCCTGGATGTTTGTGCAAGAGTCAGCTAGAGAAGTGCAGAGTAAGGAGAATTGCTTTAAATGGGCATTAACTTTTCAAACAACTTCTTCTCAAAGATCACTTTAGGTGAACCTGAAAGAATCTGTAAATCACTTTGGTTAAAAATGATCATGTTACACACCCTAAAAACACTTTTAAAGTCTCTGCCATTTTTCTCCTTTTTAGCAATTCTGCTGTCCACTTCCTGTTACTTGGTGAATCCTGTCCTTTGCAGCATAGACAGACTAAAAGAAGTGGGTGTGTTTTTCTTCACTGGCTGGCTCTGGAGCTCAGTGCAGAGGTCCATTCCTTTTCCAGGGCTCAGTGCTTGAACACCGCAGCATGCTCAGCATCTCAGACTAGTGTTTTCTGTGTATGGCACCACATCTTCCCGCCAGTAGACAATAGGTGCATTTTTTACACCAGTCATAATACAATTTGTTTATGATGTGCTTAAGTGCTTCTGTATGTGTTGGTTTTAGCTAGTGGAAGCATCCAAGGGGTGAGGTTGTTGAAGGCAAGTATGTATCACTGAGGCTGCTGCTAAATCCCGGAGATAGATGGCAACCAGTGATGTTAGATCGCTGAGTTTGTGGTAGCTGGAATTTGGGCCCAGGATTTAGGTTTAACTGAAGAGTTTGGGTGGGAAGGTCACTTCCATACTCCATCTCGTGTGATACCAACTCACCCAGCTGAAAGCTAATTTTAAAGACACACTGCCAGTTTGTGTGTGTTGGTCTGGAGAGGACTTGGATGCATTCCTCTCCACGGTGTTCCAGAGAAGGAAAGAGACAAGACTCTGCACAAGGGTGACTCCTGTATTTCTGCCTGTTTAAAAATAAACTGCTTTATGACACATGAGGGCTTTATGTGACTGAACTTCAATGGGCTAAAGCCAAGCTATCCTCTTCGAACAATTTTTTTTGTTTTTCAGATAAAACCCTTATGTTGCATCCAATCCCGCCAAATGCCTACCATTTGTAAAGCTAACTTCCACACTAGTTTATTAGTTAGCATCCCTCACTGGACTGACTCTGCATCAGTTTACATAGTCCTTGCCCCGTCTCTGCTGTAATCAATGGGCCCTTGTGTCCTGGCTCTTTCCCCTCATAAACACTCCCTTTCCCCCATAAATTGTCTTTTGTGTCCTGCAATTATTTTCTCCTCTCTATGCTGTCATGATGATGTGTATTCTCAGTCCTGGATCTGTGTGCTATAAGCATAAATTGTCTCTTACACACCATATGTGGTAAAGATAGAGGCAAAGATTAGGATAGGGCTAATTGGTGATTGGCCTATAAGTATGGGAAAGGACATCTAGAGCAGTATAGTACTGGCAGACTGCCTGTATTTGGACCAACCCCTAGGCTTGAGGAGAACAGCTGAATGCACTCTACTCAGCAAAAGCAGAAGTTCATTTGTGAGAAGCTCTAATACTCAGTTACCCTTTAAAGAGACTAGTCACTTTGCTCAAAACTTCAGTTTAATGCTGTATGGAGATCTGTCTCCATACAGCATTAAAATGTACGGCCTCCGACAAGGCAAAGTGATTTATTCCCAAAGTCTCGCAAGACTTTGGTGAATAACTTAAGTATTTTATTTTTAAACTGAAAAACCATTTTAAAACTTGGATCCAAACTCAACTTTGGTTTCCGAGGTACCAGTCTGGACCAAAGCCGGGTTCGGATCCAAGTGTATAAAACACCAGGGTGGCTATTGTGCTTGCTCTGCTCCAGAGCAGGCGCCATCTTTAAAGACCCGACATCTGCCATACATGTGCGGCAGATGTCTGGAAGGGGTTAAAGACAACCTGCAGTTAGTGGGGAATTAGTTTCTTTGGGCTGCCAGACATAGCCTATTAGTTCACAGTGAAGGAGAAAAAAAAATGTGATAATTTTATTGTTACTAAAAACCAAAGACAAAGGACCCTAGGCTAAATGTGTGGTATTTGCTTTGCAACATTTTAACTAAGACTCTTAATTACCACTTGTTACATTTGCCCTTTTGTGTGTATTACAAAAAAAATCACTTTTATTCAATACTTTAAAAGCAATGGGAGGTGACTTAAAACTATATAGCCAAGAATGAACTGCTACTGTTTGAATTCACAGGTGTATTATCTTCTCACATAAGATACAGCAGTGTGGTCTCCTGCTACCTTCCTACTAACATCAACTACTTGAGAAACTAAATCATATTGTATGAACACATCTAGTGCGCCTCTGATCTTCAAAAAAACATTCAGGCTCGGCTTCCCAACATGTTTCACCAGCAACCTGGCGTTTTCGTGTTGCCCATGCCCCTGAAGGGTCTTCAGATGTCACTCCACACTCTACACCACCCCCTTTACTGGAGTAAGATCGCAACATGTCGCAGTTGATAAATATGGCTTAAATCAATACACAGGCTAAAAAAAACACTTTCCCATCCATGTTTAGGCAAAAAAGCCCATAAGTGGCAAAGCCCTAGTTTGCTACTTTTTGAAGCCAGAATACTGGAAGCCTTGATAAATTCATCCCTATGTATTCTCCCTCCAGAGCAAGAATACATGCCCGTTGTTCTTTTTATGCTATGATCATATAATGTGTTCTAAGTATTATGTGTATCTTTATCTCTGCAGCAATTCAGTCCCAAAACCTTATTGGATATTGCCCATTTCCTGTATTATTCTCAGAACAACCAGATATACAGACGTGGACAAAATTGTTGGTACCCTTTGGTCAATGAAAGAAAAAGTCACAATGGTCACAGAAATAACTTTAATCTGACAAAAGTAATAATAAATTAAAATTCTATAAATGTTAACCAATGAAAGTCAGACATTGTTTTTCAACCATGCTTCAACAGAATTATGTAAAAAAATAAACTCATGAAACAGGCATGGACAAAAATGATGGTACCCCTAGAAAACACAGAACATAATGTGACCAAAGGGACATGTTAATTCAAGGTGTGTCCACTAATTAGCATCACAGGTGTCTACAACCTTGTAATCAGCCATTGGGCCTATATATATGGCTCCAGGTAATCACTGTGTTGTTTGGTGATATGGTGTGTACCACACTCGACATGGACCAGAGGAAGCAAAGGAAAGAGCTGTCTCAAGAGATCAGAAAGAAAATTATAGACAAGCATGTTAAAGGTAAAGGCTATAAGACCATCTCCAAGCAACTAGATGTTCCTGTGAGTACAGTTGCACATATTATTCATAAGTTTAAGATCCATGGGACTGTAGCCAACCTCCCTGGACGTGGCCGCAGGAGGAAAATTGATGACAAATCTAAGAGACGGATAATCCGAATGGTAACAAAAGAGCCTAGAAAGACTTCTAAAGAGATTCAAGGTGAACTTCATGCTCAAGGAACATCAGTGTCAGATCGCACCATCCGTCGTTGTTTGAGCCAAAGTGGACTACATGGGAGACGACCAAGGAGGACACCATTGTTGAAAACGAATCATAAAAAAGCAAGACTGGAATATGCCAAACTACATGTTGACAAGCCACAAAGCTTCTGGGAGAATGTCCTGTGGACAGATGAGACAAAAATCGAAGTTTTTGCCAAGGCACATCAGCTGTATGTTCACAGACGAAAAAATGAAGCATATCAAGAAAAGAACACTGTCCCTACTGTGAAACATGGAGGAGGCTCTGTTATGTTCTGGGGCTGCTTTGCTGCGTCTGGCACAGGGTGTCTTGAATCTGTGCAGGGTACAATGAAATCTCAAGACTATCAAGGAATTCTAGAGAGAAATGTACTAGCCAGTGTCAGAAAGCTTGGTCTCAGTCGCAGGTCATGGGTCTTGCAACAGGACAATGACCCAAAACACACCGCTAAAAACACCCAAGAATGGCTAAGAGGAAAAAATTGGACTATTCTAAAGTGGCCTTCTATGAGCCCTGACCTCAATCCTATTGAGCATCTTTGGAAGGAGCTGAAACATGCAGTCTGGAAAAGGCACCCTTCAAACCGGACACAACTGGAGCAGTTTGCTCATGAGGAGTGGGCCAAAATACCTGCTGAGAGGTGCAGATGTCTCATTGACAGTTACAGGAAGCGTTTGATTGCAGTGATTGCCTCAAAAGGTTGCGCAACAAAATATTAAGTTAGGGGTACCATCATTTTTGTCCATGCCTGTTTCATGAGTTTATTTTTTTACATAATTCTGTTGAAGCATGGTTGAAAAACAATGTCTGACTTTCATTGGTTAACATTTATAGAATTTTAATTTATTATTACTTTTGTCAGATTAAAGTTATTTCTGTGACCATTGTGACTTTTTCTTTCATTGACCAAAGGGTACCAACAATTTTGTCCACGTCTGTATAACAGTGAATAAGGACCTGATTATGAATTTACAACTGTTATGGTGGAAAATCAGAATTAAGGAAAACTGTCTCAGATAACACCCATATATATCTATTGTATAAATATAATATGAAATTTTATAGGTAGGCTTAATAGGTTCATCAAATCCATTAGATTTCTGTTAATCCGTTTTAGTATATGCTGTAAAAGCTTGGACTATGCACTAGGCTAAACTCACCAAATAAATGTGGTTAACAGGATGTCATATACAGAGGTACTCTGATAATCTGGCACTTAATGATCTAGAAATCCTGCTGGTCTAGCATCCATCAAAAGAGGCCCAAAGGTTATTTTAATAGAGAACAAAATGGCAGTTTGGTAGTTTCTTCGTGGTCTACAGTACAGATACAGCAGCAACACTTTTGGTATGGGCCAACATTGTAGACAACTTTGTTGATTACTTGAACTTTTTGTAGAAGTATTCTACACATAACATCAAAGATGTTCAGTATTAATATTTAAAGGGAAGCTGCCACTTAAATTTTGGCCACGTTCCTTGGCCAGGTCACAACTTAGCATTTATTACTTGCGCAGTGTAGTGAGGTGCACTTGCCTTGGCTTTATCTGCTGTTGCACATGCACTAGATGCCACCAGGATTGTCTGTCTTGGTTTCATGTATCCCATTCATGGGACATTTCTCAAGGTAGAATGCATGTGATTGCAGCTGGTATTGCATGGCTCTTGGTGAGAGGTTTACATGTAAAGCATGCTATGTTATAGCTTATTTTTTAATCGCTTTATTAAAGGTACCAATAAATAGTAACAGTTACTGCATCAAAAACTACTCAAAAACATGAAGGAAATCAGTATATGAAGTAGGCACATAGGACTTAGGTATTGTATGCACAGTTAAAGAAGGGAAAATTGAATATGATTTTAAAAAAAATTAAGAAACTATAAACAGTAAACTGTAACTGATATTTTGAGAAAGAGAACAAGGATCACAATGCACCAGTACTCCATAATATGAAGTTCCTATGGTATGGAAACTTGACTAGGGGAGGAGGAGTAGCTCAGAAAAAGATGAGACTTAACTGCTGAGTAAAGAGCCTGTAACAAATGTGGAGTTTCTAAGTTGGACCAAGTGTCCAAGTTTTCATGAATTTATCATGCACTCTCGCTTTCTAGCTGGCGGATTCCTCTAGTCTGTGTATTTGATTAACCTTCTCGATCCATTTGATTAACCTTCTCGATCCATCACAACAGAGGGATGAGGAGATTTGCTGAGGTAAAAAGAAAAGGGCTTAAGTCTCTGTGACTGGACAAAAAGTCGAGAGAGAGTGCAAAGTAAAATCAAGCCTACAATTGTCTTTATCGCAGCTTCAATAAGTTTCCAGAATCTGGAAATTTTGGGGCAATCCCACCAAATATGAAACTAACTGCTAGGGCTTGCGCCTTATCTATCACACATGTTTTCTTAGCAAAGGTTGCACATCTAGAAAAACCATTGACGTGTTTAAGAATAATATCCTTTTTTGATTTTGAAACTGCAATGTTGAGTTCCTTTTCTCATGCAGTCAGATAACTACTGTAGGTTTACTCAGGGCCCCTAAGGCAAGCAGATTTGTGAACATATAAGAGAATGAGTGGTTGGGGGTCTTAGAACGTAAGAGAAAAGCCTCTAGCCAGAATGGTTCTCTAAAGGCGGCCAAAAATGTAGAGCAGGTAGATGTAAAGTTTCTGAGATAAAGGGTGGAGAGAGAGCATTTGTGGGAGTCTGGAAGTAATGTTGACAATTCAGGCATTAGTGAGAAGTGACGAAGCTGAAGGCAGAAGTTAGGGTGTGGGCCTTTTGTACCAAGTATTTCTGAAAGGTAGGATAGGGGCGCTAGTTGGTAAAAACCTGCCACTGGTTTAATATTTTTAATACTCTGCTGGAAGAAAGTCAGGACACCTCTTATAAGAGGATTATGTGAAAAGCGGTTGAGGGGTATATCTTTAAGAGAAAACCATTTGGCTCAATTCAATACTAAATTGCGAAATAAAGCCACCTATTTAACTAATTGGCTTGGTAGTGCAGTACCCTACAACCAGGGCCTTGCAAAGTGTTATTTGGTACATTACCAAAATATTTAAAGGGGTTGTCCGAGTTATTTAAAAAAACAAACAAAGTACTGTAAATCTGATGGTCAGCAATATATACATAAGCTAAGCAAGTTTTAGGCAAAAAAAAACATTTACTCATTTCCGTAGTTTTAGAGGGCACAATAGAGGGCATTAATATTACTGGAGGCACAATCGGAGATATGATTACTGGGTGCACTGTGGGAGCATTGCTATTACTGGGGCACAACAGGAGTTATTTTTATTATCAGGGTCACTAAGGGTGCATTTTTATTACTGAGCAACTACCGGGTCATTATTATCACCAGAGGCACTTGTGACACATTAACCACTTCAACCCCGCTAGCTAAAACCCCCTTCATGACCAGGCCACTTTTTACACTTCGGCACTACACTACTTTCACCATTTATTGCTCGGTCATACAACTTACCACCCAAATTAATTTTACCTCCTTTTCTTCTCACTAATATAGCTTTCATTTGGTGGTATTCTATTGCTGCTGACATTTTTACTTTTTTGTTATTAATCAAAATTTAACGATTTTTTTGCAAAAAAATGACATTTTTCACTTTCAGCTGTAAAATTTTGCAAAAAAAACAACATCCATATATAAATTTTTCGCTAAATTAATTGTTCTACATGTCTTTGATAAAAAAAAATGTTTGGGCAAAAAAAAATGGTTTGGGTAAAAGTTATAGCGTTTACAAACTAAGGTACAAAAATGTGAATTTCCGCTTTTTGAAGCAGCTCTGACTTTCTGAGCACCTGTCATGTTTCCTGAGGTTCTACAATGCCCAAACAGTAGAAAAACCCCACAAATGACCCCATTTCGGAAAGTAGACATCCTAAGGTATTCGCTGATGGGCATAGTGAGTTCATAGAACTTTTTATTTTTTTGTCACAAGTTAGCGGAAAATGATGATTTTTATTTTAATTTTTTTTTTCTTACAAAGTCTCATATTCCACTAACTTGCGACAAAAACTAAAAAATTCTAGGAACTCGCCGTGCCCCTCACGGAATACCTTGGGGTGTCTTCTTTCCAAAATGGGGTCACTTGTGGCGTAGTTATACTGCCCTGGCAATTTAGGGGCCCAAATGTGTGAGAAGAACTTTGCAATCAAAATGTGTAAAAAATGGCCTGCGAAATCCGAAAGGTGCACTTTGGAATATGTGCCCCTTTGCCCACCTTGGCTGCAAAAAAGTGTCACACATCTGGTATCGCCGTACTCAGGAGAAGTTGGGCAATGTGTTTTGGGGTGTCATTTTACATATACCCATGCTGGGTGAGATAAATCTCTTGGTCAAAAGACAACTTTTCCCATTTTTTTATACAAAGTTGGCATTTGACCAAGATATTTTTCTCACCCAGCATGGGTATATGTAAAATGATACCCCAAAACACATTCCCCAACTTCTCCTGAGTACGGCGATACCAGATGTGTGACACTTTTTTGCAGCCTAGATGCGCAAAGGGGCCCAAATTCCTTTTAGGAGGGCATTTTTAGACATTTGGATCCCAGACTTCTTCTCACACTTTCGGGCCCCTAAAAAGCCAGAGCAGTATAAATACCCCACATGTGACCCCACTTTGGAAAGAAGACACCCCAAGGTATTCAATGAGGGGCCTGGCAAGTTCATAGAATTTTTTTTTTTTTTTGCATAAGTTAGTGGAAATTGATTTTTTTTTTTGATTTTTTTCTCACAAAGTCTCACTTTCCGCTAACTTAGGACAAAAATTTCAATCTTTCATGGACTCAATATGCCCCTCAGCGAATACCTTGGGGTGTCTTCCTTCTGAAATGGGGTCACAGGTGGGGTATTTATACTGCCCTGGCTTTTTAGGGGCCCTAAAGCGTGAGAAGAAGTCTGGAATATAAATGTCTAAAAATGTTACGCATTTGGATTCCGTGAGTTCATGTGAGATTTTATTTTTTGACACAAGTTAGTTGAATATGAGACTTAGTAAGAAAAAACAAACAAAAAATATATATATTTCCGCTAACTTGGGCCAAAAAAATGTCTGAATGGAGCCTTACAGGGGGGGGGGGGGTGATCAATGACAGGGGGGGTGATCAATGACAGGGGGGTGATCACTCATATAGACTCCCTGATCACCCCCTGTCATTGATCACCCCCCTGTCATTGATCACCCCCCTGGTAAGGCTCCATTCAGACGTCCGTATGATTTTTACGGATCCATGGATACATGGATCGGATACATGGATACATGGATCGGATCCGCAAAACACATGCGGACGTCTGAATGGAGCCTTACAGGGGGGTGATCAATGACAGGGGGTGATCAGGGAGTGTATATAGGTGATCACCCCCCTGTCATTGATCACCCCCCTGGTAAGGCTCCATTCAGACGTCCGTATGATTTTTACGGATCCATGGATACATGGATCGGATCCGCAAAACACATGCGGACGTCTGAATGGAGCCTTACAGGGGGGTGATCAATGACAGGGGGTGATCAGGGAGTGTATATGGGTGATCACCCCCCTGTCATTGATCACCCCCCTGTAAGGCTCCATTCAGACGTCTGTATGATTTTTACGGATCCATGGATCGGATCCGCAAAACACATGCGGACATCTGAATGGAGCCTTACAGGGGGGTGATCAATGACAGGGGGTGATCAGGGAGTGTATATGGGTGATCACCCCCCTGTCATTGATCACCCCCCTGTAAGGCTCCATTCAGACGTCCGTATGATTTTTACGGATCCATGGATCGGATCCGCAAAACACATGCGGACGTCTGAATGGAGCCTTACAGGGGGGTGATCAATGACAGGGGGTGATCAGGGAGTGTATATGGGTGATCACCCCCCTGTCATTGATCACCCCCCTGTAAGGCTCCATTCAGACGTCCGAACGATTTTTTACGGCTCCATGGATACATGGATCGGATTCGCAAAACACATGCGGACGTCTGAATGGAGCCTTACAGGGGGGTGACCAATGACAGGGGTGTGATCAATGACTGTATATGGGTGATCACCCCCCTGTAAGGCTCCATTCAGACGTCCGAATGATTTTTACGGATCCATGGATACATGGATCGGATCCGCAAAACACATGCGGACATCTGAATGGAGCCTTACAGGGGGGTGATCAATGACAGGGGGGTGATCAATGACAGGGGGTCATCAGGGAGTGTATATGGGTGATCACCCCCCTGTAAGGCTCCATTCAGACGTCCGCATGTGTTTTGCGGATCCGATCCATGTATCCATGTATCCGTAAAAATCATACGGACGTCTGAATGGAGCCTTACAGGGGGGTGATCAATGACAGGGGGGTGATCAATGACAGGGGGTGATCAGGGAATCTATATGGGTGATCACCCGCCTGTCATTGATCACCCTCCTGTAAGGCTCCATTCAGACGTCCGTATGTGTTTTTTTCCGGATCCGATCCATGTATCCGTGGATCCGTAAAAATCATACGGACGTCTGAACGGAGCCTGACAGGGGGGTGATCAATGACAGGGGGGTGATCAATAACAGGGGGTGATCAGGGAGTTTATATGGGGTGATCATGGGTGATCAGGGGTTCATAAGGGGTTAATAAGTGACGGGGGGGGGGGTGTAGTGTAGTGTGGTGTTTGGTGCGACTTTACTGAGCTACCTGTATCCTCTGGTGGTCGATCCCAACAAAAGGGACCACCAGAGGACCAGGTAGCAGGTATATTAGACGCTGTTATTAAAACAGCGTCTAATATACCTGTTAGGGGTTAAAAAAAATCACATCTCCAGCCTGCCAGCGAGCGATCGCCGCTGGCAGGCTGGAGATCCACTCGCTTACCTTCCGTTCCTGTGAGCGCGCGCGCCTGTGTTCGCGCGTTCACAGGAAATCTCGAGTATCGCGGGAGGACGCGTATATGCGTCCACCCAGAAGAGCAGGGCCACCGCCAGGACGCAATCCTGCGTACGGCGGTCCTGTAGCGGTTAAAGGGAGTTGTATGGGGAGGAAGGCATTTTCCTCCTAGTGTGTGCTGCTGGACTGATTAGCAGCCAAGTGGGGTCAAATACCGGACTGGACTCATGTGCCGGTCCGGGTTTTGACATCACCTAGCTGCCTTTAAAAGACAGCTGGGTTCAGCAGAAAGGATCTCTGTATTGGGAACTGAGGCTTGTGCTGGGCTTGGAGGTCTGAGACCAGTGTGAGGGGAAACAGGCCGCCTTTGAGGCAGAACTGCCAGCTGGGTGTAAATTAACACCAAAACCAAAAGGTGACTTTTTGTGTTGAATGTGACATTTTGTTTATGAACTTGCCAAGAGTGTGAATAAACACTGGACTGTTTGATTTAAGAACTGGTTTGTGCCTCTATACTCTATACTTATCCTGTCTACCAGAGCGAATCCCAACAGTTGGTGTAGGATGCGGGCAATCGCAGTGAGGCTGGTGTAAAAGGCAAAATATTTGTATTTTTTTTCTCTGGGCACGGATGTATGTCCTGGATTAAACCAGCTAAATTTCAAACCGTGTTGGTCGGCAAAATGGAAGCTGTAATGAAGACCCTCTTGGAGGCTAACCTGCAACAGCGGGAGGCTAATAAGCAGCAGCAAGAAACAAACCAGCTGCTGCTGCAACACGTGATGGCTCTACAGACGGCAGGAGCATCCCCAAGCATTCGCTATGCCTGGAAAGCGGTTCGTACGGCGATCCCCAAGATGGCACCCATGGATGACGTTGACACCTACCTGGCGGCATTAAAGAAAGTGGCCATGAGGGCAGGGCCAGATTAAAAGCATCATGGGCCTGGTGCTGAAGATTTTAATGGGCCTTTTTTTAGAAAATGAAAACGCAACGCAGAGCAATTTAATGCAGAGCATTTTTTATGACACAGATAAAGTGTATCTGTCATATGTTTTATGCATATGAAATCACCAGCATAGCTGAATAGATGTTGATGTATAAATACCTTGCGTACCTTTATAGAGTCTGTTCTTTAGCCTTTACTTAGCTTAAAAATTTTTATAAAATAAAAATGTTTTAAGTAAAACACTTATGGGGGCCCAGAGTGTCAAAAGAGGTGTGGTAGGGGATCCTCTGTGCCCTCCAGACCGTAACACCTCTCCCATGTAAAGTCACGCCCGCTCCTTTGGTTGACACCAATGGTTTACTTGACAGCGACGTGTTGAGATCCTGCGTATGTGCCATGAATGGGTGAATGGGGATTGCGGTACATAAATGTGGAGTCTGTAGGAACCTGAGACTGTGCATGCAACGCAATCGCCATTCACAGCGCATGCAGGATGTGTGTGTGTCAAAGAAGGTGCAGGCATGAACTCACAGGGCAGAAACAATTGTGCTTATAGAACAGACTACACAGTGTAGAGGTATACTGTATATTGTGTGGCACAGTGTAGGCTATATGTGTATAACAAACATATTTCATATGAAAACTTAGTAACTTGGCTTGGCCCTTGGGGATCTTGGACGCCACTTCAACACTTTGGTTGGGGGGCTCGGTGGAGCTGATGTGTTTTATCCTAATGAGAAAGATTTCATAATAAGGATTTAGAGAAGGGGCAGAGGGATAGCAGAGTAGAGAGAGGCTGCTGCTGCTTCTAGGGGGTCATACCATGGGGGAGTAATAAAACCCACCATAATGCCCCCCATAGAAATAATTCTCCTTATAATGTGACAGTGCAAAAAATACCCCCTTGTAATGCCCCCAGTTGAGCTAATGTGCCCATAGTGCCCCCATAATGTGCCAGTATAAAATACCCCTATATAGTGCCCCCAGTAAATGCCCCCATAGTGCTCCTCTCCCCCTTCCTCCTAGTGCACCCCATAATGTACCAGTATAAAATGCGCCATATATAGTGCCCTAGTAAATGCCTCAGTGTCCCCCATAATTTGCAAGTATAAAATACCCCTTCTTAGTGCCCCCGTAGATGACCCCATAGTACTCCTCTCCCCAACAGTACCCACCATAATGTGCCCCAGTATAAAATGCTAATGTGGAGAGCCCCCATATAAAATACCCCTTCTTTGTGGCCTCAGTAGATGCCCCTATAATCCCCATCAATAATGTGCCAGTAAGAAGTGCTCCCAATAATGTGCCAGTAATAAGTGCCCCCATAGATGCCCCCCAATAATGTGTCAGTAAAATGTGCCCCCATAGATGCCCCCCAATGATTTGCCAGTAACAAGAGCCCCCCATCATGTGCCAGTAACAAGAGCACCCCCCAATCATGTGCCAGTAACAAGAGCACCCCCCCAATCATGTGCCAGTAACAAGAGCACCCCAATCATGTGCCAGTAACAAGAGCACCCCATCATGTAACACAAGGCCCCCCATCATGTGCCAGTAACAAAAGCCCCCCATCATGTGCCAGTAACAAGAGCCCCCCCATCATGTGCCAGTAACAAGAGCCCCCCATCATGTGCCAGTAACAAGAGCCCCCCATCATGTGCCAGTAACAAGAGCCCCCCCATCATGTGCCAGTAACAAGAGGCCCCCCATCATGTGCCAGTAACAAGAGCCCCCCATCATATGCCAGTAACAAGAGCCCCCCCATCATGTGCCAGAAACAAGAGCCCCCCCATCATGTGCCAGTAAAAGTATTGTAATTGTACATATAAAAAACAAAAAACACTTATACTTACCTATATGTCAGCGATGCGATGCAGGCCTCTTCCGGCCTGTGTCCTGCAATGTACGGCAGCGCTCACAATGGAAGCGCTCATCTCCCTGTGCCCTGCCGCTGCCTAGCGGGCTGCTGGGCCTATTTTCACGCAGGGGCCTGGAGCTGCAGCTCCATCCGCCCCTACGTTAATCCGGCCCTGCATGAGGGAGAATCTATCCCAGCAGACTTACCAGACGAGCAAGCGGCCGATTACCAGAAAGTCAAGGGTGAGATCCTGGTGAGGCTGGCAGGTAATCTGTTGGTCCGGGCCCAGAGGGTGCACCAGTGGGAATTTAACCAGGCTGAGCCCGCGAGACCCCAGTATTATGCTTTATTCCACCTTTTGCAAAAATGGTTACAACTGGATGTACTGAGTCCCACTGCTATGCTGGACCGTATTTTAGTAGATATGTTCTGGAGGGCATTGCCATACCCTCTTCAGCATTGGATTGGTCCTGGCGTCTCGGGTGATGCCCTTGAGATGGCAGGCGCAGTGAAGAAGCCAGCAGCTGCCGAGCGTCCTTCCCTCACTGCGCCTGCGAGATTTACACTGTAGACACAGCTGGCGGGAGAAGAGCAGCGCTGCCCTGGCCCTGTCACTTAATAAAAGAAGGGCGTGAAAAGAGGTGGGCAAATGGAGCCTCTAGGAGCAGTTGCAACGCCCCCACCCCCCTGCTCCTGAAGGCTAAATAGCATATTATAAAAGTTTGTTTTTCTCAATAACGGCGGCAGACGGTGAGATGGCACTAATATAGTTATGTTCAGCTGACATTAGCACATCGCTAATGTCAGCCAGTTTAATACCCATTTTTGAGGTGACAGAAACCCTTTAATTTAATCAATTTCATAACATGGATTTTATTAGATTAAGGCACATTAAAACAAGTCATTTTTATTTTAAAACTAGAGGCCATAATTTAATGTGTGGGGGTCGGGGAGTCCACACATGGCTAGAATTACAAAGAATAATTTTGTGTGTAAAATAGGAACAAGCATGGAAGCTGTCAGTGAGGGAGGACGGAGTGAGGAGCTGTGGCCGCTGTGCCTCCAAGCAGAAGTGCAGCTGCTGCAAACCTCAAAAGCAGCTACCTGCAAGGAAATCCTTTATTTGTCTCCCCTCATTTTGACAGAAATCTTTTGATTTAGGAGGTGGGGTGGAATAAGCAAAAACTGTACAACGTGTTTTAACATTAATCTAGCATAGCATATAGAATACTAGTAAGATCTCTGTGTCAGGTCATCTCACATACTAAATATAAATATAATTTTAATTTTATTTTTTGAACTGTATCAGTGTTCAGTGATTTATAACAAAATAGAAGGTTTCCATATATTCTGTTTCCACATGGTTGGAATTATATATTTTTGGGGGGATTGATTAATTTAATTAAACCAGCATATATACGTGATTACTACAGCGAAACACAGGGTAGGTCAGCAATCTACCTGTAAGTGTTAATGTGCAATTAAGCATCAAGCCTCAATTGTCTGTTTCTGTGAATTCCGTTTTCACATGGTTAGATTTTTAATTTTGTGAGGATTGTTCAATTCAATTAAATCAGCATATATACATTACTATAGCAATACACAGCCTAGGGCAGCAATTAACCTGTGAGTATTAATGTTAATTGGAGAATCAGGCCTCAATAGTCCATTTCTGTTTATTCTATATTCACATGGTTAGAATTGCATTTTTGGGATTGTTCAATTTGAGCATCAGGCATCAATCATCTGTTTCTGTGAATTCCATTTAAAGTTTTTGGGGATTGTTCAATTTAATTAAGCCAGCATGTATACGTGATTACTACAACAGTACACAGTCGAGGGCAACAATTTACCTATGAATGTTAAATTGAATTTCAGTGTCAGGCCTCAATCATCCGTTTCTGTTTATTCTATATCCACACAGTTAGAATTTTTTTTTTTGAGGGGATTATTCAATTTTATGAACCCAGCACATATATGTAATTACAACAACATTATACAGCCCAGGGCAGCAATTTACCTGTGAGTGTTAACATGAATTTGGACATCAGGCCTGAATAGCCCCTTTCTATTTATTCTATATCAGGGATCAGCAACCTCCGGCACTCCAGCTTTTGTCAAACTACGACTCCCAGCATGCTCCATTCACTTCTCTGGTAGTCCTGAGAACAGCCAAGGAGCTGTGCATGCTGGGAGTTGTAGTTTCACCACAGCTGGAGTGCCGAAGGTTGCTGATCCCTGTTCTATATCCACACTGTAAGAATTTCATTTTTTGGGGGATTATTCAATTTAATGAACCCAGCATATATACATTATTACTACAACAATACACAGCCTAGGTGTCATGGCAGTTGGTAGGGAAGACACGGACAGTGAGCCCAAACTGAAACCCCACTTGCATTCCATGACTATTTGCAATACAAGCCCTAGGCAGCAAGTACGCAACTTGTCGCCGTTCCCTACCCTACTAAGGTGCAAGACAAATGACACACAGAGACGAAACCACACACAAGCAGAAATTTACAGGAATGGGTCGGAACCAAGAGGTTGATACAGTATCAAATCAAGAGACAGAGGGTAGTCAAATAGCCAAGCTGAAATCACAACCAAACGGGAGACCCAGTACAAAAACACAAGGCAGAGAGTGGTCAAAAGAAAGACAAGGTCAATAATATGAGCAATCCAAACACACACACAGAACTGGAACCAGGAGCACAGCTAGGGAGTCAGAGCCTATCACCGGCAAGGAAGTGAGGCCAGAAGGGGTTTTAAATAGAGTGCCGAGTCCCTAGATCAGAGCTTCATAGGTCCATGAACTCAGCGCTCCATTGGAAAGAAACACAAACCCCCAAACAATTGGGTGGCTGGGCTGTCGTTCAGCTTGCAGCAGTCATAGGCACACGTAAGTAAGCTCAAACAGTAATCTCCCCCAGTACACCACAGGGGGAAACAGAGCCATGCGCCATTGCTATGGTCAGTACTGCATCAATAGGTGGCCGTGGCCATGCAGTGCATCACGGGGGGCATGGCCCGGTAGCACGCCTCACCCAGCACGGCCACTCCAAAGCCAGATACTGCAGTGCTGGAGCCCGGACAAGTAAGTTAATAAAACTGCAAGATATAGATGTGAGAGGCACTCAGTATCCAGGTTGAATATGTGTGGTTTGTGGAAATATTGGTGTGGTTTGTGTTCTTGAAGTGGTATATAACGGTATATAATGATTACACCATAATTGTTGCTATTAAAAAAAATGTTAAATTATTGATAAAATTATAAAGATATATATAAAAAAATTAGAAAAATGAAGAAATAAAAAATTCGAACAATATAGAAATTCGAAGAATATATTTAAATCGAAGAATATAGAAAAAATATATATACAAATATATAATGGAGAAAATTATCTTCGGTCCACTTAATGTGTTAGGACAGAGTTCGCATATAATATTCCTTAAAGTCCTTGATTTGTAATTTGTGTCCTGTAGGGGGAGCTAAAGATTGTTACAGCTGAGGGTTAATGCAGCCGGAAACGATGCCTGGTTCGGTGGGAGATAAATGTAAGTGCACATGTAGCAGGATCGACATATAAGAAGCCTCTAAATTCGTAGCTTTATATCGATACGGGTTAGGTATGTCGATATAATAAAATAAGTTGCAAATATGCGGCTAAAAAAGGAGAGGAACATATACAGGTGCTGGATGTAGAGACACCCTATTAGTGTTACGTTACCCGTTCTGCTGCTGTGTTATTCGCCAGCCTTGCTCTACCTGCCTGTGACGTGGCGTCCCACGTGGGCGGGAGCGGAGGCTTGGAGTTTGAAAAAAAGCTCGGATATCGATGCAAGTCTTCCAATTGATGCGAATCTTCGTTCGTTAAAAGATCGATGAGTGTCTTTTAATCCTGGCCACTGAGGAAGAAGCATTGTGCTTCGAAACGCGTCTGTTACCCTGCTGCATCGCCACCCTTCAGATCGCAAACACAGTACTTAGAAATAGGATTAAAAGACACTCATTGATCTTTTCAAAGAAAGCATCATTTGCCGATCGTGTACCAGGTTTATAGGAGTGGTGTGGTGCAGCCCTTAAAGGGAGTCTGTCACCTCCATATGGCCATATACAGTGCTTACATGGCTCTGTAGCACACCTATACAGGATTGTAACAGTACCTTTGTTCTTTTCTTTAGACTTGCACCAGTAGTAAAAACTAAGTTTAATTCATATGCAAATGAGCACTCGCAAGTGTCCAGGGGCGGCGTTCAGTGTGTAGGTGCCCAGGCTGCCCTGCCTTCTTTTCACTTTACTCCTCCCCAGTCTCTGCCTTTGCCCGCCCTCCAAGTCTTGCCTCATCGATAGGGCAAAGGAAGAGGCTGGGGAGGAGTAAAGTGAAAAGAAGGCAGAGCAGCCTGGGCACCTAAACACTGAACGCCGCCCCTGGGCACTTGCGATTGCTAATTTGCTTATGAATTAAACTTTGTTTTTCCTGCTGGTGCAAGTCTAAAGAAAAGAACAAAGGTACCGTTACAATGCTGTATAGGTGTGCTATCAGACAATGTATGCACTGTATATGGTGCAGACTCCCTTTAATAATCTCTGTGTATGTCGCAGTGCTCCTACCTAGATACTGTAACCCCCCAGGGTTAGGGTCCAGAGCAATAATGGAGATGAGTAATGGTGGAAAATATGTTATCTTATAAAGTTCAACAGCTTTACTTGCCTCAACTTGCATCCAGACAATATTCAGGCTTTCTCTTGGTTCCAGCAGGCTTTGGCATAAACTGGCAGGCAAACTTGATAACTCTGATTTCTCTCTGCTGTGCTAAACTCTGCTTTAGTCTAGTAGCTGGACTTTATAACTGCTCTGATATCTCTGGAGTGGGGTGCTCTATGAGTTACTTCCATTTAGAGGAGGGAGGTTGAACATTACCCAAACTTCTATTTCTTTCATGTCCTCTCAGCTCCACTATCGAGTCTAGACTGGAACTAACTAGAACTGCAACCCCTCCCTTTGGTAGGAAACATGACTGGCCCACTTCTAACCAAAGGAATGGAATGGTTAAGTTCAATTCTATCTAAGGATCTCTCACTCTGCTAGTGTCACTGATGTTCCCGTGACAGGTGTCAGGAGATCAGCAAGACTGGCAACATTTGGTTTGATCTGACAGGTTTCCTTGTGGATCAACAGGCGTCTGTGTTGTTTCTGGTAATGGCCACATTACCAGAAACAATAGAACAACACATAGTGCAACAGCACTCTACAAACCAAATAAAGTACAAAGACATATTACAGTCATGGCCAAAAGTTTTGAGAATGACACAAATATTAGTTTTCACAAAGTTTGCTGCTAAACTGCTTTTAGATCTTTGTTTCAGTTGTTTCTGTGATGTAGTGAAATATAATTAGATGCACTTCATACGTTTCAAAGGCTTTTATCGACAATTACATGACATTTATGCAAAGAGTCAGTATTTGCAGTGTTGGCCCTTCTTTTTCAGGACCTCTGCAATTCGACTGGGCATGCTCTCAATCAACTTCTGGGCCAATTCCTGACTGATGGCAACCCATTCTTTCATAATCACTTCTTGGAGTTTGTCAGAATTAGTGGGTTTTTGTTTGTCCACCTGCCTCTTGAGGATTGACCACAAGTTCTCAATGGGATTAAGATCTGGGGAGTTTCCAGGCTATGGACCCAAAATGTCAACGTTTTGGTCCCCGAGCCACTTAGTTATCACTTTTGCCTTATGGCACGGTGCTCCATCCTGCTGGAAAATGCATTGTTCTTCACCAAACTGTTGTTGGATTGTTGGAAGAAGTTGCTGTTGGAGGGTGTTTTGGTACCATTCTTTATTCATGGCTGTGTTTTTGGGCAAAATTGTGAGTGGGCCCACTCCTTTGGATGAGAAGCAACCCCACACATGAATGGTCTCAGGATGCTTTACTGTTGGCATGACACAGGACTGATGGTAGTGCTCACCTTTTCTTCTCCGGACAAGCCTTTTTCCTGATGCCCCAAACAATCGGAAAGAGGCTTCATCGGAGAATATGACTTTGCCCCAGTCCTCAGCAGTCCATTCACGATATTTTCTGCAGAAGATCAATCAGTCCCTGATGTTTTTTTTGGAGAGAAGTGGCTTCTTTGCTGCCCTTCTTGACACCAGGCCATCTTCCAAAGGTCTTTGCCTCACTGTGCGTGCAGATGCTCTCACACCTGCCTGCTGCCATTCCTGAGCAAGCTCTGCACTGGTGGCACTCCTATCCCGCAGCTGAATCCTCTTTAGGAGACGATCCTGGTACTTGCTGGACTTTCTTGGATGCACTGAAGCCTTCTTAACAAGAATTGAACCTCTTACCTTGAAGTTCTTGATGATCCTATAAATTGTTGATTGAGGTGCAATCTTAGTAGCCACAATATCCTTGCCTGTGAAGCCATTTTTATGCAACGCAATGATGGCTGCACGCGTTTCTTTGCAGGTCACCATGATTAACAATGGAAGAACAATGACTTCAAGCATCACCCTCCTTTTAACAGGTCAAGTCTGCCATTTTAACCCAATCAGCCTGACATAATGATCTCCAGCCTTGTGCTCGTCAACATTCTCACCTGAGTTAACAAGACGAATACTGAAATGATCTCAGCAGGTCCTTTAATGACAACAATGAAATGCAGTGCAAAGGTTTTTTGGGATTAAGTAAATTTTCATGGCAAAGAAGGACTATGCATGTCACCTGATCACTCTTCATAACATTCTAGAGTATATGCAAATTGCTATTATAAAAACTTAAGCAGCAACTTTTTCAATTTTTATGTAATTCTCAAAACTTTTGGCCATGACTGTACATTGCAAATGCTATGCTAATATAAGTAGAGATGCTTGGCAAATATATTTTGTACAAAAATATTTGAGCCCGTCTGCCGCACATCAAGGCGATCTCTATAAGATGGGAACCTAACACTAAGTTCACCTGTTATGTGCCATGACAGCGACTATGAAGTTCAGGAGGTATAGGTTCCACATGCATGCTGGGCCCCTTTTAGTTTATATCTCTGTGGTGCCAAAATTGCCTCCATTGAATCCAGGGACTACAAGTACCAACATGCATGCAGAGCAAATTATATACTCATGCTAATTAAAATCAGCCTGTGAGGCAAAACAGGCTACAGGAGTGCACAACCAAATAGGAGTCAGCCACATCTCCCATATAAACTACAAAGGAAAAGGGGGTTAGTCAGCACAGCCAATGCGTAGCTGCACGTCGCTATGGCTTAAAAAACACAAATAGAACAACACATAGTGCAACAGCACTCTACAAACTGAATAAAGTAAAAAGACCTATTACATTGCAAACACCCCTTGCCTCAGGTGTTGCTAATATGGTCATTTAACCTTCCTTATTTATAGTTTCTTCTCCACTATCCTGTGCAGTTTATAGCTTCTGCTTCAAGTTGTGGATTGCTGGTGTGTGGATCTTGGCGGAGTTCTTGGTGCTTCCATTGCTCCTTTGAAGTTAAGTCTTTCGTTTCCCTTTTGTATTTTGTATGAGTTCTGTGTGTTGTATTTCCCTGTCATTTGTATTAAAGGCTGAGTGAGACTCCGGGTAGTCTTTCATCCTTCATTAGTCCTACATTAGTCCAGGGTCCTATAGGGTCAGTTAGGACACTAGGTTCCGGTGTATGAACTTACCTCTGGGGTCTGTTTATACTGGTAGTTAGGGGGGTATCACAGAATAACCATTAATTCTAAAGCTTCACTTTTAATATTTATATTTAAAATTTAAGACCCATATAGTGTAACAAATACATAAACAAAAAATGAATAAAGCAAAAAGAAATCTATCTCGCTTGTCTCCTTGGTTGTAGGATATCAAGTGAATAATATATAGGGGCAATATCCCTAATGTATTCCCCTACAATTGTGGCCCTGCCTGAAAACGGAATGGCTGCCCCGATAGGGGCGATCCCGTATCTCGTACCTCCTGTATTACCCTGGAGGACCCTGATACAGGTGACAGATGATAATAATCCTATTAGGAGGCCAGTACTAGTCTACAGGTGTGCCAAAAATGAGAAATGCTTTATTTATACATATAACACCCCATCCCCCGTATAGTGGAGGTAACAATGACAAAGACAGTGTGTGATTATGACATGTTTGTATAGAGCGTACTGGTAGTTAGTCAGGACTTTGATTAGTGTTTTATTAGGAGGTGTCCATCTCCTTTCCCTAGTTCCCAGGCCTTATTCCCTCACCCCTTTCCCTTCTATGTTCAGGGGTGGTGTTCCCTCCCCCACCCGAACGTGACAGCCAGATACACACCGCCTCCTGCTGGTGAACCAGGCATATTACATGTACAAAACAGTTTTATAACAATAATAAAAATGCACAGTGTAAAAGACGTGGAAATAAATACACAGATGGCATTAATATTAGACCATTAGAGACAGTAGCAGGGCGAAGGAATGGTAATACCAGTCTGTATTATAGCAGCAGCAGATGTACAGAACGTAATGGTAGGTAGGCAGACAGGCAGATAGCAAGAGTGGCAAGATGGGTCACTGGCAGCAAATTCCCCCTTCTCCCAAGAAATTTTTTACATTTCAACCGTGTGGAAAGTGAGTACACAGAACTGACCCTCAGGCATAAGTGGCAGTGGCATGATGCATTGCAGACTCGATCTTTGCCTGGACTATGACAAAATGGTGGAATTGATGAAGTAATCACGTACATTTATGCAGCTTGATGCTGGTCGCAGCAGCTGTACAGAACGTGATAATAGGCAAACAGACAGAAACAGTGGTAAGATGGGGCACTGCCAGCAAGGTGAGGTCAGGGAACTGGGTATTTGCCAGACACTGGCCATAGTTTAGGTACGCCTGAATTTGGGCATTGAGGCGGGAGCCAAAGCCAGGCGTGGCACGTATAAAAACTGCTCCATCATGTTGAAGAAAAATAGCTGCTGCTACCAGGGCCATCTTTAATATTGATTGGACCCTGGGCAAGAATTTAGTTGGGCCCCCTGGATCCCGCCTTTCCACACCCTAGCATGCAATCACGCCCTCCACCACAACACACACAAAAAAAATCCACACACCTCGTAGAGTAGTAAACTTTAATAATGTAAACATAAAGAACTGGTTCACAAATAAGTCCTTAGCTTGACCTATTTACCACCTGTAGCTCCCTCCCACTTCTCCATCCCCCAATTCTCCAACCACAAAGCACCCTTACTCACATAAAACAATATATACAGTCAGGTCTATAAATATTGGGACATCGACACAATTGTAAAATTTTTGACTCTATACACCACGACAATGGATTTGAAATGAAACGGACAAGATGTGCTTTAACTGCAGAATGTCAGCTTTAATTTGAGGGTATTTACATCCAAATCAGGTGAACGGTGTAGGATTACAACAGTTTGCATATGTGCCTCCCACTTGTAATGGGACAATTGGCTTCTCAGCGGTTCCATGGCTGGGTGTGTGTTATTCCCTCATTATCCCAATTACAATGAGCAGATAAAAGGTCCAGAGTTCATTTCAAGTGTGCTATTTGCATTTGGAATCTGTTGCTGTCAACTCTCAAGATGAGATCCAAAGAGCTGTGACTATCAGTAAAGCAAGCCATTATTAGGCTGAAAAATCAAAACAAACCCATCAGAGAGATGGCAAAAACATTAGGCGTGGCCAAAACAACAGTTTGGAACATTCTTAAAAAGAAGGAACGCACTGGTGAGCTCAGCAACACCAAAAGACCCGGAAGACCACGGAAAACAACTGTGGTGGGTGACCGAAGAATTCTTTCCCTGGTGAAGAAAACACCCTTCACAAAAGTTGGCCAGATCAAGAACACTCCCCAGGAGGTAGGTGTATGTGTGTCAAAGTCAAGAATCAAGAGAAGACTTTACCAGAGTGAATACAGAGGGTTCACCGCAAGATGTAAACCATTGGTGAGCCTCAAAAACAGGAAGGCCAGAATAAAGTTTGCCAAACGACATCTAAAAAAGCCTTCACAGTTCTGGAACAACATCCTATGGACAGATGAGACCAAGATCAACTTGTACTAGAGTGATGGGAAGAGAAGAGTATGGAGAAGGAAAGGAACTGCTAATGATCTTAAGCATACCACCTCATCAGTGAAGCATGGTGGTGGTAGTGTCATGGCGTGGGCATGTATGGCTGCCAATGGAACTGGTTCTCTTTATTGATTACGTGACTGCTGACAAAAGCAGCAGGATAAATTCTGAAGTGTTTCGGGCAATATTATCTGCTCATATTCAGCCAAATGCTTCAGAACTCATTGGACGGCTCTTCACAGTGCAGATGGACAATGACCCAAAGCATACTGCAAAAGCAACCAAAGAGTTTTTTAAGGGAAAGAAGTGGAATGTTATGCAATGGCCAAGTCAATCACCTGACCTGAATCCGATTGAGCATGCATTTCACTTGCTGAAGACAATACTAAAGGGAAAATGCCCCAAGAACAAGCGGGAACTGAAGACAGTTGCAGTAGAGGCCTGGAAGAGCATCACCAGGGATGAAACCCAGCGTCTGGTGATGTTTATGCTTTCCAGACTTCAGGCTGTAATTGACTGCAAAGGATTTGCAACCAAGTATTAAAAAGTGTGTGTGTGTGTGGGGCAGGGGGGCGTGGTCTGCCGGGCATGGAGTGAGGACGGACGTTGTATGAGCTCCCCTGCCATCCTGATCTAATCCTGTGCTACCTGTATGTTTAACCATCCTGAAGGGTGTTGAGGCGGTTGTGGACACTTACAGAAGCACCCTGTGCAGTATGGAGATGGATTTGAATCAGAGTGGCACTGCGAGTGCTGATCTTCAAACTGACAAGATAATGACTGCCATTGCTGCATATCAGGCAGCTCTGACATTAAGGATTGATCACTTACAGAGCGACATTAATTGTCTTAGACATGATATGGACAAAATGAGAGACCGCACTAAAGAGGTGGAACGCCGCCTGGGTGATGTGGAGGACTCTGCAAATACCACGTCTTTGACGACCAGAAACCTGCAACAACAGGTGAAAATCTTGCTTGCAAGAGTGGAGGATGCGGAGAGCCGCAATAGAAGGAATATTGTCAGAATCCTGGGATTACCCGAAAGGGTGGAAGGATCCGCTCCAGATGCATATGCTGAGCAATTGATTCACACTATACTGTGCCTGATTGAGTTGTCATCCAGTTTTGTCGTGGAGAGGGCCCACAGGATTCCTACAAGACCATTACCATCAGGGGCTGCTCCTAGGCCCTTCATAATGAAGATATTAAACTACAGGGATCGGGATGCTATTCTGGCGGTCGCCAGACAAAAGAAGGACATTCAAATTGAAAATGCGAAGTTATCCTTCTACCTGGATTTTACAGCAGAGGTGCAGAAGCAACGGCAACAGTTTTCGAATGCCAGGACTCGTCTGCGGGAGCTGGGAATTAAATACGCAATGATATACCCGGCCAAGCTGAGGATCCAAGAGGGAGACAGAGCCAGATTCTTCCAGACTCCAGAGGAAGCGGCTGACCAGATTGATCGACAGCGTCCGAGATGAAGCGGTGGACTATGATATTGCAGTGAACCGCTGCTAATGTTCTGTTGCGAGACAGATTTGATCTTACATGCAGGTTGCAGGATAGTATAGTACTGCCAGGAAGTTTTGATACTGACAGGGGTTAATCTGAGTTCAGAGTTACCACTCTATTTTAAACAAGTTTTGAGGGACTTGGGTCTCATTCTAGGTTTTAGTTTTTTTTTTAGGCAGACTGGGTCTTCCTTAGTTTACACTAAAAGGACTGGTAGGTTAGGGATATAGAAGCTTAGACGAGTTGGGGATGTCTGGGCAGGGTGGGTGCAGATTGGGATGTTCTACTTTAGATACAAGTTGGAATGTGTGTGTGTGTGAATGGGGCAGTGACGCTGAAGGATCTGGAGGAGAAGGGGATATATCTCTTAAGCAACAATGGCCTTATGTGAGCTAATTTCCTGGAATGTCCGGGGACTCAATGACAAAGTTAAAAGAGCACTAGTGTTTAATTACATTAAGAAGTATAACCCAGATGTTCTTTTTCAGGAAACTCACCTCCGGGGTCAAAAAGTGTTGGCGGTTAAAAGACCATGGGTGGGATCTGTTTATCATGCGACTTATTCTAACTACGCTAGAGGAGTTTCCATACTGGTCAGTAAGACTCTTCCGAATCGGCTGATGTCCGTGCACATTGATCCGGCAGGGAAATATGTATTGTTGCAGGCTAACATTAGAGGTTGTGATGTCTTAATAGTGGGTATTTATATACCCCCACCATTTGAGAGGGAAGTGGTTGACCAAATCATGGCCAGAGTAGTTGTTTTGCCTGCAGCTCCCTTGTTCATATTGGGTAATTTTAATGCCACACTAGATAGCAATCTTGATAGACTTAGGCCTTCTCCCAGGCACAACCCCGCTTTGTTATATTGGGCGCAAGCACATTACTTGACGGAAATATGGAGGAACTTATATCCTGATACAAAGCAATACTCCTGTCACTCGATCTCCGTCAATGCATTGTCCCGTATACATCTGTTTTTCACAAATCAGGAGGGGCTTTTATGGGTAAAGGCTGCAGAGTATCTGCCGGAGGGGTATCTCAGATCATGCCCCCTTTCAGATAATCCTTACATTGCCAAGCAGTAGGCCGCGTTCTATTTGCCGGTTGAATCCAAAGTGGCTAGACGTTCTTCCTGTGGGAGTGGCGTGCAGGGAAGCTATTTCATCATATTGGGAAGTTAATGAGGGCTCCTCCAGTCCATTGGTGGTATGGGACTCAAGCAAGGCTGTTTTGAGAGGGGTATTAATAGCTGCGATAGCAACACACAGGCTGGAACTACTTTATTCACGGGTAAAATTAGAGGGGAAATTAGATGTTGCAGAAAAAAAGCATATGTAGATGACCCCACGCCAGAGCATCATTCACTTTGATTATTAGCTCAAAGACAATACAACTTATACTTAACTGAATTTACCCAGAAGCACCTCATGGTTCAGAAACAGAACATTTTTTCTGAAGGGGATAAGAGTGGGAGAGCTTTGGCATACCTGGCCAAAACAGAAGTCCCACAAACAGTAGTACCAGCTATTAGGGATGGGCAGGGTGTACTTTTTACTGCACCAGAGGAAATATGTGACCAATTTGCTAGTTACTATGCCTCATTATATTCCTCTAAAACTACTAAAACCACAGAGGAGGTAGTACTTTTTCTGGATACTATCCCAGTAACGGAGCTAGCGCATTCAGAAAAACAGTTATTAGATGGCCTCATAGTCCCGCAGGAAATCCAACATGCCATAATATCTATGGCAAAAGGAAAGACTCCTGGTCCGGATGGCTTGCCTGTGGAGTGGTATAATTTCCAGATTGAGAAAGTGAGTCCGAGGCTCAGTAAACTATTGATGTATGCTCTGGAGGGTGGGGCCCTGCCAACATCGTTTCATGAAGCTACTATAGTGGTCATACACAAAGCAGGGAAGCCCCCGGATCAGTGTGGCTCATATAGGCCCATATCATTGATAAATTCGGACGCTAAGCTATTGGCTAACGTGTTGGCTAGTAGATTGGCGTCAGTCATTTCATCGATAGTAGGCATGGATCAATCCGGTTTCATGACATAACACATGGGTGGTTTAAAGTTAGGAAAAAGTTTCAAATTTCTAGCAAGATTCACAAAACATAAAGGGGTATTCCATTAGGTAAAAGTTATCCCTTATACACAGACAGGGAATAACTATCAGATCGGTGGGGGTTCTACTGCTGAGACCGCCACTGATCATGTATTCCCTGCAGGCCCCCCGCTGTAGTCAGCTATCTCCGGATCTCCCATAGAAATGAATGGAGCGACCATGCACATGTGTGACTGGACGCTTTGGTCATTTTTGGGGAGCAGCAGGGAGCCTGCAGGGGGTATGGGGCCCTCCGTTTTTGTGATCGTGGAGGTCCCAGCATTAGCTTTTAACTACTGGAATACCCCTTCAATATACAGCAGTTGAAAATGCCCCTTTCTTGCAAAAAATGTATCTCTTTTTCAGTTATTTTCCATTTCTATGGGGCTATTATGCAACTTTTTTTCTTAAGAATATGCCAGCAATGTACAAACAGGATTCCCAAAAAGTTGGGACACTAAACAAATTGTAAATAAAAACTGAATGCAATGATGTGGAGATTGCAAATGTCAATATTTTATTTGTAATAGAACGTAGATGACAGATCAAACGTTTAATCCGAGTAAATGTATCATTTTAAAGGAAAAATGCGTTGATTCAAAATTTCACGGTGTCAACAAATCCCCAAAAAGTTGGGACAAGTAGCAATAAGAGGCTGGAAAAAGTAAATTTGAGCATAACGAAGAGATGGAAGACCAATTAACACTAATTAGGTCAATTGGCAACATGATTGGGTATAAAAAGAGCTTCTCAGAGTGGCAGTGTCTCTCAGAAGCCAAGATGGGTAGAGGATCACCACTTCCCACAATGTTGCGCAGAAAGATAGTGGAGCAATATCAGAAAGGTGTTACCCAGCGAAAAATTGCAAAGACTTTGCATCTATCATCATCAACTGTGCATAACATCATCCGAAGATTCAGAGAATCTGGAGCAATCTATGTGCGTAAGGGTCAAGGCCGTAAAACCATACTGGATGCCTGTGATCTCCGGGCCCTTAAACAACACTGCACCACAAACAGGAATGCTACTGTAAAGGAAATCACAGAATGGGCTCAGGAATACTTCCAGAAACCATTGTCAGTGAACACAATCCACCGTGCCATCCGCCGTTGCCAGCTGAAACTCTACAGTGCAAAGAAGAAGCCATTTCTAAGCAAGATCCACAAGCTCAGGCGTTTTCACTGGGCCAGGGATCATTTAAAATGGAGTGTGGCAAAATGGAAGACTGTTCTGTGGTCAGACGAGTCACGATTCAAAGTTCTTTTTGGAAATCTGGAATGCCATGTCATCCGGACCAAAGAGGACAAGGACAACCCAAGTTGTTATCAACGCTCAGTTCAGAAGCCTGCATCTCTGATGGTATGGGGTTGCATGAGTGCGTGTGGCATGGGCAGCTTGCATGTCTGGAAAGGCACCATCAATGCAGAAAAATATATTCAGGTTCTAGAACAACATATGCTCCCATCCAGACGTCATCTCTTTCAGGGAAGACCCTGCATTTTTCAACAAGATAATGCCAGACCACATTCTGCATCAATCACAACATCATGGCTGCGTAGGAGAAGGATCCGGGTACTGAAATGGCCAGTCTGCAGTCCAGATCTTTCACCTATAGAGAACATTTGGCGCATCATAAAGAGGAAGGTGCAACAAAGAAGGCCCAAGACGATTGAACAGTTAGAGGCCTGTATTAGACAAGAATGGGAGAGCATTCCTATTTCTAAACTTGAGAAACTGGTCTCCTCGGTCCCCAGACGTCTGTTGAGTGTTGTAAGAAGAAGGGGAGATGCCACACAGTGGTGAAAATGGCCTTGTCCCAACTTTTTGGGGATTTGTTGACACCATGAAATTCTGATTCAACATATTTTTCCCTTAAAATGGTACATTTTCTCAGTTTAAACTTTTGTTCCGTGATTTATGTTCTATTCTGAATAAAATATTAGAAGTTGGCACCTCCACATCATTGCATTAAGTTTTTATTCACGATTTGTATAGTGTCCCAACTTTTTGGGAATCCGGTTTGTACCTGTTATATGATATGCTACCTAATTTCTATATGACATGTGTAACACCCCAGAGTTGTGTTACGACACTCCTCTACTGTCTTCTAAGAGCCTTTACATTGTCATCAGATGTAATTTATATTATGTCTCCACAACTGTGCATGTAAAACCATGTTAAACACAATAGTTTCTTGTAATTTTACAGGTTTACCACCAGGTGGCAGCAACTCTGTTGGCAAGGTACAAGTCCCAGTTTAGTATATCTAGGCTGGAATGGATTATTCCAGCTTAGCACCCCCTCTGTGTGGAGAGGTAGGCTGTGCCCACATCCTGCAGCATGGGTGGGGAAGGAAGTTAGAGTTAGTGTAGCCCACCCCCTGCTAGGTAGGGTGTGTGTGTGAGGAGACCCCCTGCGTTGGGAAGACAGCAAGGATCTTTTCCTGGCTGAGACATTGATCACATACCCAGCCTGAGCAAAAGTTAGTGCAGTTTCACAATAAGTGCATGAAGGTCACATTGTGGCACCTAGAAAAAAATACACACAATGGGCATATGATACTTCAACGTTGCTTAACCTGTAAACATTAGTGCAAAAACATAGTGCAAAGACGTTATGCATTTACTAGTGCAATAATACGCTCAAATATGACTTGAGTCCTTTTACTTGAAGTGCTAGATGTAGAATCCTCTGGAAACAGATAAAAGTCAATTATAATCCACGGAACCAATAGAGTTAATTGTAATCCAGGGGACGGTATAAAATGTCATATAAAACACATAAAAGAGCAGGAAAAATGAGAACCATAGTCCCATGGGGCTCTCAAGTAACCTGAGAAAGGGGATAAAACAATGTAAAACTTGGATGTAAAGGTTTAGAATAGTTGGGGGGGAGTCCTAACAAACCATGTCCATCCTAGTGAAGAGCAAACAAGGGCAACACACACGGAACAAATGGCCAACAGTTCTTCACCCTTCAAGTGCAGTCCATGTTGTGGCTCCCATAAATTCTTTAAAGGGAACCTGTCACCGGGATTTTGGGTATAGAGCCGAGGAAATGGGTTGCTAGATGGCCGCTAGCACATCCGCAATACCCAGTCCCCACAGCTCTGTGTGCTTTTATTGTGAAAAAAAAACCGATTTGATACATATGCAAATTACCCTGAGATGAGTCCTGTACGTGAGATAAGTCAGGGACAGGACTCATCTCAGGTTAATTTGCATATGTATCAAATCAGGTTTTTGACACAATAAAAGCACACAGAGCTATGGGGACTGGATATTGTGGATGTGCTAGCGGCCATCTAGCAACCCATGTCCTCAGCTCTATACCCAAAATCCCGGTGACAGGTTCCCTTTAAGAGTGAGAAGGGGCATTTAGAGAAAGACTTCCAGGTCCCCCTCACTGCTGGAACTACTAAATCTCATCAGGGGGTGCGCCTGCCTTTAGTAGCTAATCTTAGCAGCTGCAGTGGTGCGCCACTGCCCTCTTGTGGAATTTTTAGGTACTGATTGAGCAGTTAATTTACAGAATGCAGCTGCAACATGCTGCAAGCCGGGATCTCTTGCCAGTGCAAAGGTGGATAAAACCTCCAGCTGGAGAGGCTCTGTGGGAGTTTCCATGGCAGAACATGGCAGAACATAAAGTTGCACCCTGGGGTTGAATGTCAACACTGAATTGTTGATCTGGCCCATCAGTATGAGTGTCTCTGGTTCAGGTTGGGCTTGTTCCCTGTACTGCAACTTTCCATCCGGAGTCTCCTGTAAACATCTGACCCTCCCTGCAGAACCTAGGTCTTCCTGCCAGGTTTCAGGGGTAAATGGAGGGAATAATGATTTGGCCAAAAAAGTCACTCCTGCGGCAAAGGGGCCTTGAAGGGACCGCATTGGGGTATACTCCACCTGGTCGCCCACATACAGGTTGTGGCGGGCCTGCGCAGGTAGGTACGCTTAACGGAGCGGCGGCCCACAAACAACTCTTTCCCACTATGATTGTCCTGCAGAAATCCGACGCCTCTCTCTACAGAGAATCACAGGACAGTCTCAGTGCGCCGAATGAGTTTGGGATCGCCGGGCCGGGGGTTATCCAGGACCTGCTTAACCCACTCTTCCACTGCAGTCCTTTACTCCCATAGACTTTGGGCGTAACCGGTTATTTCGAGTGGGGCCTCTGGGTTAAGGTGGCTTGGCCTGGGGCTGTCTTTGCTGGGTGGCAGAGTGGAAATTCCTGCCGCCTCCACCGCGCCAGTGGGCATGCGGAGCGGAGCCTCTCTGGGCCTTGTAGGAGTGTCGGGACCCACCGGACGTGGTGCAGGGGCAACTATGGTCTGGACCAGAGCCTCAGGGGGTGTGACTGCTTCTACCTGCCGTGCGCTGGTGCGCGGGGACCTTTGTGGTAAGTGACGTTGTCCCGGCTGTCTCCAAAGCTGAAGTCGACTCTGCGGGGGTCGTGGCTTGCTTCTGGGCCGGTACATCAATTGCTGGTGCAGGCGGTGAGGTTGCAGACGTAGTCATCTTCTCCGATGCTTTAACAGTGGTGGCAGCTGCTTCCGCGGGAGCGGGCTGGACGTCGGCAGTCATCTTTGAAGACGTCTGGGTCACTGACTCGGCAGATGCGGAGGGATCAATTGCTTCCGGGATCGTGGCAAGCGCCGAGGGGCTGCTCCTCTGGACCAAATGGGAAACCTGGATCTCCGGTGGGTACTTGTCGAAGACCGGTTCCCTGTTGACCGTTTTTTCTCCCCACTTGGGTTGTGGGAGCACCATCTTCTTTGCTTCCTCTGTCACAATCAGTGCAGGAAATGAGGGTGGAGCCCAGAAGGAGGAGTCTTCACTCCCTTGGCTCACATTACAGAGTTCTTGGTGGGCAGTCTTTAGTTTTCCCGCTTCTAGGGGGGCGTAGTCATCATTTTTGTGCTCCTGAAAGGACGTTCTTGAGTTTTCCCGCTTCCATAGGGCATGAAGAAGCGGCGCCATTCCAAGAATATGGCGGATTAACCCTTAGAGTGCTGGTGCGCATGGTTTAGCGCTGTCTGGCACCGCAATGAAGCAACAAAGTCAATTTTCAGGGTTTTGGCACAGTCTGTAGGCCTTGTAGCAAAGATAGGCACACAATCCGATCCTGTTGTAGCAGAGATAGGCACACAATCCAATCCTGTTGTAGCAGTGTTAGGCACACAAATGGATCCTGTTAGGCACACAATCCGATCCTGTTCATGACGCCAAATTATGAAATGAGCAGGATATGGGGTAATGCTGACGCCACTTAAAAGCTGTTGAACTTTCACCAAGTCTGGACTCGATTTATTCTCCATCTCCTACAACCCTCCCCTTAATTGCTTCAGAGCCTAACGACAGGGAGCTACGGTATCCAGGTAGGAGCACCGTGACACACAAACTATTAAGACCACATCACCACTTGGCATTCCCAAAAACCTGGGACATTATCGGCCCTGGGGGACGACACGTTGCAACTTTATGTATTGGGATACTGCAATGTACAAAGCTGACAAGGCGGGGTAAGTTGCCATGAAGATGGCAATGCTGTGCTGAGTCAGGGCTTGGTGTTGATGTCAGTTCCAGCGCATTCTCATGCTGTGTAGCACATTCCTAAGAAAGTATAAGTAGAGGTGCTATGCTACAGTGAAACAGCAGAGATAATTTTTATAGGGAGAAGATGCCACATATAGAAAGGGCCAGCTTCATGCTACGTCGTAGTTAGCTAGCAAGTGGAGGTATATGATGCTTTTTAATTGGTGTACTACCTCAGGATTAGATGAGGTCAGTGACTCAGCAACATCTGGACAGGGAAGGAACATGTGTATAGCCAAGTCAGGCGAAACAGATAAGCCAGCTTGCTGCATGCAAAAGGCCTATGTAGACAGTTATGTACTGATTGTGCTAAGGAGACGGTCACAGTGCACATACAGTAGCAGTGATCATCAGGGTTTGGGTGGAGAGGGTCCACGTCCTGTGGAAATGCCTGCCGAAAGCGTGTGGGACCATGTGGATTGTAGCCATTGCCTGTAAATGAGCAGCCTTAGTCATCCTCATTATTGCAATTTAGAAGGAGACTCCAGTGTAGATTGCCTTCACTCAGGGAAATTGGATACAACATCTGAAGCCTGTCATCAAAGGAGAGTGTGTAGGTCTACCAGAGCTTATTGCTAGTGTAAAGAGTAGGCCTGTTGCCACCAATAGGGACGGTAGGAGGAATTTATTTTTGCAGGTGTATTTGTTCTACGATTAGAGTTGCTCTGTGCACCAGCGCCAACTTTATGAAAAATAAATTTGGTCTCAAGTGCAGTTCTCTTTTGTACTGCGATCCTCTTTCCTGTACTGTACCTGTGCCGGATATTGATGCACATGGTGCAGCATGAGACTTTAGAGGAAGTCAGGTATGATCATGTTTACACTGCCTGTTCCTGTCAATCAAAGTGCAGATGGCGCAGCAGTTGCAGGGAGAGATGAGCCTCTAGGAGTAACGGCAACACCTCCGTTGCTTATATCGTCTCATTTGCATATATTAAGACTTTATTCTTCTGAACAATGAGGGCACATATAAACATGGGACCAACACAGATACCTTCAGATGCCAAGTGCATATGCAACAGGTCAGCTAGTTTCATAGGTAAAAATCTGCTGACAGATGCACTTTAAGCCAGTTATCTCTTAAGAGAACTTTGTAGCTGCCTATCTTGTTCACTTGAGATCAGTAAAGGCCATTGTTCCAGTTAGATCTTTATCTGTCTTCCGTGAGTGAAGAGCACAAGTATATACCACTGTGTTAAATTTTTAGCATTTTTTTTTTACATTTAAGTTTACAATGTTTAATTATTAGATGGAATTAGCAACTCTATTAGTAATAGTTATGCACCTAACACCTATCTTCCTGATAGATTGGAATGGAAGGGTTTTGGTCCAGAAAAAAGGTCTTAGGAGCCCAGTCAAAACATTAATGCCCCTGTTCTTCTGAAATATTGCTTCAATTGTCTGGACCAAAGAAGACAGGACATAAGGACAGGGTACTGTTACTGTGATGGCCCACAGCTGTCACTGCTTTGCTTGCCAGTTCTGGCTTTCTTCATCCCTGTGTTGTGGCATGAATGCTTTCCAGTGGGCTCGGCCATCTGGGTTGCTATGTCCCTCCATGCAAGCTGAAGCCTGCTTGCAGGACAGACCTATACACCTCTGCCCCTAGGTGTGTGCTCCCTCTGGCTCTTAGAGGGCCAGTGCACGTGGACCTTTATCTGCTCCAGCCTATGGTTGGCTGCCTTGCAGTACTTTAGGCACCTTTACCTACGGGAAGGAGCCTGAGCAATGGGTTCATAGCTTGCTAAGTTCCTGCAAAAGTATGCTGCTCTTGTTTATCTGCCTATGTACTGGCTTCTACCCATTTCCTGGATTCTAACCCTCTGCTGCCTGACCTGTGCCTGACCTCGGTAGTGACCCTTCTCTGCCTGCCCATACCTTGGACTGCAAGGATAACGCCCTTAGGAGTAGCCCAAAGTCAAATCCGTTGGTTGGACACAGTGCCGTCATTAATAATTGTAACGGCAAACAAGGGAATACTCCAAACTCCCGAACGGAACCTCAGGAATAGCTGCTAGCAGACGAATAGGGAACGCACCCAAGCGGCTTACACTCCTAGCAATCAGTCTCTAACAGCATACAGTGAATCCCTCCCAAGAACGAGATTAAGCTCTGTGTTGAGGGTAAAGCAGTGGACAGCCAGAGCTCTGTGTTTATTGTTCTTATATACACATTCTTACACATTAGTACCACCCACCGGGTTTTGTAAAAACAACCAATAAACACGTACAATACACTCAGACTCTCCCACACAAAATCCTCCCCTCTGCCTGTGATACAATTACCTTACACAATGGGTTAATGTATTTATCACAGGCAGGAGAATACACAGTTTTACAGAGTCTTCTGTCCTGGAGACAATTGGGAAGTAATCCAATTTATCTCCAAGGACAGAGGGAGCAATTCAGGATACACAGACACAATACATCCCCACAATGCATCCTGGTTTCCTCCTCTCTGCCCCAGAGACAACCGAGGAGTAATTCAATTATCTCTCAGGACAAAGGGACATCGCCATTGTACACGTGGGGACAACAGGACATAAATCACTATTCAAATATACATTGTCACAACCATTACAGTAAACACAGACATTTAACATATCCCCAGATAGCTCAGGTCTGAGTGCATATTATTAGGTGAATGGCACTCAGACTACACGAATACAATAGAATCGCCATGGAGCCAAAGCCTTTCACTTAGTCTTTTGTTATCCGAATGGGCTCCATGGCATAGCTATCTGGGGTATCACTGTTCACATAGGGCAAGTACCAAATGACCCGGCTTTCATGCCTTTGCTGGGGAAAATCAAGCGTTTTAACATGGGGCCATAGTCTAAAGGAAGCAGGCGGGCAACCAGGCTTCTCCAATGCAGTGTGGCGAGATTGGTCTCGTCACAATAATGAACCGTAGGGATCTAACCACTAGGATTTACTGTGATCGCAAAAATAAGGCGTTCTCCGAATGGAGAAGTAGTGCACTTGTTAGTGCACTGCTCCTTTCACTTCGATAGGGATGATGTAGACTGTGCTCTGAGGTAAACCCCTTATTCTCAATATTGCAGAAGACCTGCCATGATTAGTTATTTATCACCTATGCTGTACTGTGGGATAACCTCTTTAACAAATTAACTAGCACATAATTTATATTATAATTAAAAAAAGGTGTTCTAGAGTGCATATTCTCTTTAAGCTAAAAAAATGACAGATGGAAATGGATGAAGCAGTACAAGACTTTTGTTATCTTCAGGTCACATAACAACCATATGACACAGCAGGCTTCAGAGAGCAAGAAATATAAAAATATCCCTTGCAACAGGACCAGGGGGAAAGTGGTAGAAGGATTCTACATTTCACCACGTTCTAAATAGCAGACAGGGAATTGAAACAGCAAGGAAAACTAGGTTTTCTGTTTGTGTAAGGTTTTATCAAAAACTTGGTTAGAAGGGCCTGGCTGCTTGGAGCAGGGAGAGTTGGGTGGGTCCTTTCTCCAATTAGCCACTCCAGGTATTCATGGTGAATGTGGTTAATCACCTGAGCACCTGGGTGGACTATAAAAGGGCAGGCAGCTCACTAACTGAGATCTCTGCTCCTGGGAAAAGCTCTGCTGTGAGTAGTGTTGAGCACGAATATTCGAATTACGAATATTTATCTCGAATATCGCAACTTCGAGAATTCTCAAATATTTTGAATATATTGCTATATATTCGCTATATCTAATATTCGTCATTTTTTAACATCTGATAACATGATTCCTCCCTGCTTCTTGCTTGTGGGCCAATGAGTCATTCGCCCACAAGCACTTAAGGAATCATTACTTTAGATGGGAAAAATGACGAATATAATTTTTAGAATAATTTATATTTTTTTCAATCTGTACAGTTGTTCCACTTCGACATACTCATCCCCGACAAGCGTCCCTATCACCATAGGAACGCCTGGGGGTTAGAATATACCATTGGATTTGAGTTTTCACGATCTAAGTTACTTAGGCAGGGAGGAATCATGACTTCAGATGGAAAAAAATGACGAATATTCAAAAAAAACAAATATATAGAGCAATATAGCTAATATAGTGCTATATTCGTTTTTCAGAATATTCGTAATATTCTAAAACCAGAATATATAGCTATATAGCAATTATTCGAAAAAAACTAATATAAAGCAATTTAGCTAATATAGTGCTATAATCTTTTTTTTTTTATAGTTGTAATTTGTTTCCAATCTGAACTTCAGATGAGAAAAAAATTACAACTATTAGACAAAGGAGATTATAGCACTATATTAGCTAAATGGCTCTACATTCGTTTTTTAGAATATTCGCTATATTGCTATATATTCTTGTTTTAGAATATTACGAATATTCTAAAACACTAATATATAGCACTATATTGAATATATTATTTTTTTAGAATAATATCTTTATTTTTTTTCAATCTGCACAGTTGTTCCACTTCGGCATACTCCTCCCCAACAAGCGACCCCGTCACCATGGAAACGCCTGGGGGTTAGAATATACCATCGGATCAGATGGTATATTCTAACTCCCAGGTGTTCCCATGGTGAAGGGGACGCTTATCGGCAAGGAGTATGCTGAAGTGGAACAAGTGTACAGATTGAAAAAAAATAAAGACAATTGTACTAAAAAACTAATATATTCTATATAGTGCTATATATTAGTTTTTTTTGTATATTTGTAATATTCTAAAACAAGAATATATAGCGAATATTCGAGAAAACGAATGTAGAACAATTTAGCTGATATAGTGCTATAATCTTCTTTGTCTAATAGTTGTAATTTTTTTCTCATCTGAAGTACAGATTGGAAAAAAATGACAACTATAAAAAAAAAGATTATAGCACTATATTAGCTAAATTGCTCTATATTCATTTTTTTTCCCGAATATTCGCTATATTGCTACATATTCTTGTTTTAGGGCTCTTTCACATCTGCGTTATTATCTTCCGGCATAGAGTTCCGTCGTCGGGGCTCTATGCCGGAAGAATACTGATCAGGATTATCCTAATGCATTCTGAATGGAGAGAAATCCGTTCAGGATGCATCAGGATGTCTTCCGTTCCCGAACGGAACGTTTTTTGGCCGCAGCAAATAGCGCAGCATGCTGCGCTTTTTGCTCCGGCCAAAAATCCGGAACACTTGCCGCAAGGCCGGATCCGGAATGAATGCCCATTGAAAGGCATTGATCCGGATCCGGCCTTAAGCTAAACGTCGTTTCGGCGCATTGCCGGATGCGACGTTTAGCTTTTTCTCAATGGTTACCATGGCTGCCGGGACGCTAAAGTCCTGGCAGCCATGGTAAAGTGTAGTGGGGAGTGGGGGAGCAGCATACTTACCGTCCGTGCGGCTCCCGGGGAGCTTCAGAGTGACGTCAGGGCGCCCCAGGCGCATGGATGACGTGATCGCATGGATCACATGATCCATGCGCATGGGGCGCTCTGACGTCACTCTGGAGTGCCCCGGGAGCCGCACGGACGGTAAGTATGCTGCTCCCCCGCTCCCCACTACTACTATGGCAACCAGGACTTTAATAGCGTCCTGGGTGCCATAGTAACACTGAGCGCATTTTGAAGACGGATCCGTCTTCAAATGCTTTCAGTACACTTGCGTTTTTCCGGATCCGGCGTGTAATTCCGGCAAGTGGAGTACACGCCGGATCCGGACAACGCAAGTGTGAAAGAGGCCTTAGAATATTAGGAATATTCTGAAAAACGAATATAGCACTATATTAGCAAAATTGCTCTATATTAGTTTTTTTTTCTAATATTAGCTATATTGCTATATATTCTTGTTTTTGAATATTACGAATATTCTGAAAAACGAATATAGCACTATATTAGCTATAGTGCTCTATATATTCCTTTTTTAGAATATTCGTAATTTTTTTTTCCATCTGAAGTCATGATTCCTCCCTGCTTAAGTAACTTAAGCAGGGAGGCATCATGACTTCAGATGGAAAAAAATTACGAATATTCTAAAAAACAAATATATAGCACTAAATTCTATAGTGCTATATATTCGTTTTTGACCCACGCCTGTATTGATCGCGTAATATTAGCATATTACGTGATCATTACCTTGCCAATTTTTTTAGTAAAAAAAATAGAATATAATGAATATTCAAATTCGTGAATATTTGCTGAATATTCTACGAAATATTCGCGAAATACCGCAAATTCGAATATGACCCCTACTGCTCATCACTAGATGTGAGTACAAAGCAACCGTGTGTTTTGGTTTATGGTGCTGGGCATAAGGCTCCGTTTCCTGTAGTTAGGAACTGCTGTATGTATAGACGTAGTGGACAGACGGCCAGGTATTTCTGTTATGTTGTACTGTTTTGTTCAATATTTTTGCCGGTAATCAGCCAAATAAAACTGCGGTCAGTTGCACCATACTTGCTTGAAATGGACTGTGTTTTGTGTGCCTACAGCGCCCGTCTATCCCAGGAGATGGTGATCCCGTGAGCTAATCCTCTTAAATCCTATATTTATTTATTTTATGCAATAATTTACTATATTTCTCAGTGCTTTACAGACATTAGCATCAAGTTGTACCCAATGGGGCTCACAATCTCATTTTCCTATCAGTGTCTTTGAATTTCAGCGTGGTACTGTCCTAGGATGTCACTGTTGTGACAAGTCAGTTACTGAAATTTCTTCCCTCCTAGATATTCCATCATCTACTGTGAATGGTATTATTGTAAAGCGGAAGCATATAGGAACAACAGCAACTTAGCCATGAAGTGGCAGACCTCAGAGTGCGGAGGTGCATAATGAATACAAGTAATCAATGCTCTGATGACTTGAAAACTGCACAGTTTCAAACCTCCTGGAGCCTGGGATTTGCGAATGCCAGGAGAACTTTACCTGTCTGACTGCTTTGTGCCAAGTGTAAAGTTTGGTGGAGGAGGAATAATGCTATGGGGTTGATTTTCAGGAGTTGATTTAGGTCCCTTAGCTTTATTGAATGTAATTATTTATGCTTCAGCATACCAAGACAACTTTGTGAGAAAAGTTAGGGAAAGGCCCTTTTTGTGTGGAATACCTTGACTGACCGCAACCCATTAATTACCTTTGGGATAAATTAGAGCAAAAATTAAAATAGCATATATGGCGACAGTCAATAGCAATAAAACAATAAAAACACAAAAAAAACTATAAAAAGGACATATCACAAACTTTATTAACTGTGATATATAACTTCATAATAATAAAATTTACAATCAACATTTCATGCGAAAATTTCCATGCGAAAAATTCCCCCATGCGAAAATTTCCCCTTGCGAAAAATTTATTGAATGTTCGAGAAAAAAATTTCGCAAGATTTTTGCTTGCCTTTTATTCGCATGAAGGTTTCCGCATGAGAAAATTTTTCGCATGAAATGTTGATTGTAATTTTGTTATTATGAAGTTATATATCACAGTTAATAAAGTTTGTTGGAAATATATGTAGTATAAGCTGACTAAGGAGCGATAATATCAGCCAAGGAATATAATGAAAGACCGGAAAACCACTCCAATCCAAACCAGATCTTATATCGAACTTGGATCAATCAATAGAGGTGTAACCCGTATGGATATATAAGGAAGTAATGGAGGATCTCATAACTAGCTACTGAGGAAGAGGTCTGAGACCTCGAAACGCGTATAGCGGATGGGATCCTTATATTGAAAAGACACCTCTCTATATTGGAAACATAAGCTGATCAGCTAAGGACAAAACCACTTAGACGGCTGTTTGATACCACCCCCGATCCTCTACAGGAATCCTAAACCAACTAATGAATAAGGATATCCTGAAGTCCTGATCACGTGGACTGCTGATAATACGCAGGACGCCAGCAACACGTGGGGACATATAACTGAGTTACGAGGAGGTGGCCAACTACCGCAGCGATATTGTGGAAATTTAACATTGGAGGACACTTCTTAACACAGCAAGGAAGTCGGGTGAGTGCGCTGACCTGTGGTGGGACGCCGCCACAGGCAGAGACAAGCCAGCCGGACATCAAACAGTGAGTAACTACTCAGCATTGATACTCAGTGAGACCGAGGACTATATTCCCTAGCAGCGATCTATACGATTGAGACTCTTTGAAGCGCTAATATTAGTGCATATATTCACACATGCGAATTTTAATGGACAGTTTTACAGGATTCTAACTTACTTATTCATATATCTGGAACCTATTGATAGACCACTGTTTACTGTATTGTAATTACTGTTGAATAAAATGTACTGTGATTAATATTAGATGGACCTGATGTGTAGCGCCAGTTATTAAGTGCCCACTATATACTGTATACAATTTCTTACTTGCTAATGTGGTTTGGGTGAACCACACCTTAGTGAGAGCACCTGACCTGGTTTTCAAAAGGGTGAGCCACTATTAACCCTGTATCATCCACATATATATGTGTAACATCCTAGAGTGGGGTTACTAAACGCTTTTACCCCACTACAATCTGCTAAGAGCATTAATATTGTCATCTGATGTGATTTCCCTTATGTCATTCACAACTGTGCAGTTGAAACCATTTTAAATGTTATATTTCCTTTATAATGTTTCAGCAATGTCTACCAGCAGGTGGCGGCATCATTGGTAGGCATAGTTTTAATGTTATGGCCATTCAGAATGGAACATTCCAGTTCTGTTCTGCCCCCCCCCCCCCCCTGCTTAAGGGAAGTGGAGTTTCCCACACCCTGCAGCAAGGGAGGGAAAAACCAGTTAGATGCGGTGTTCCAGTTCTCCCTGCAATGGGAAGGCTGTGCAAGTAGGAGCTCCCAGAAATAGGGATCCCAAAACCAGGATCTCGTCTCGGTTGAGACCAAAGATCACCCTTCCCAGACTGAGCCTTCAGCCTCAGCTGGTTGACAAGAAAGCAGCACCTCCAGAACTACAGATCTCCAGGACGAAACATTCCCTGCGAGCAGAACTGTGAGTAACTTATCCAGAGACCAGGGGAAGCCAAATTCCTCCTCAGCTAGTCACCCCCAACACAGCAGAAGATAGAGCAGAAGACAGATTCCTGCCATATTCTCCAGGCACATAGTATAGAAGCAGAAGAGATACTGATCCCTGCCATACATTGCCTATACCTGCTGGGACCCAAGACTAATGCTGTATCTTGTATAGATTTATGCTGCCATTCAGTAAAGACAAGTTGGATTATATCACCAGTCTGGATCTCATTTACTGCTACCAAAAATCCTCAATTACTCCTACTAACAACACTCAATGTATTGCAAGTGAGCCAGGCTCCAGGAGTCCAGCCGTACCAAGGTAGGAGACACCGTTGACATTACACAGAGACACTATCCCCACTCATTATTCCTCACCTGGTACGTGAGCTATAGCATCTTAAAGGGCCCTGCTACAGTACCCGCGCAAGCTGCAATTGGCGTCACGAACACATCATAGACTTTTATACACATATCCTGAGCCACTGCATAACTGGCCACTGTACCATGGTCCTGCTCATTGCATATGTGAAGAAGATATATTGAAAAAAATCCCAGAGACTAGGGTTAAGCGAACCCGAACTGTAAAGTTCGGGTTCGTACCGAACTTTTGGATTTTTGGACCCCAGACCCGAACCCGAACTTTTCAGTAAAAGTTCGGGTTCGAGTTTGGTGTTCGGCGATTTATTGGCGCTTTTTAAAAGGCTGCAGAGCAGCCAATCAACAAGCGTTTTACTCTTGTGCCCTTAGAAGCCATCACAGCCATGCCTACTAATGGCATGGCTGTGATTGGCCAGTGCAGCATGTGACCCATCCTCTATATAAGCTGGAGTCACGTAATGCTGCACGTCACTCTGCTGTGCTTAGTGTAGGGGTAGGATGCTGCAGCTGTGAGGGAGAGAATAGGAAAGAATGTTTAATCTGAAGTGCTTGTTAATCTGGGGCCTTTGCAGCATTTGTCAGTGTGAAATCCGATTTTGAAACACAGCAATAATTTTCTGGGTTTAAAAAACACACATTTTTGGCAATACCCTACATCTGGGGCCTATGCTGCATTTTTTTAGTGTAAAATACAAGCTTGAAATACTGCAATAGTAATCTGGGTTTAAAAAATAAATAAAAAATAACACTTTTGGCAATATCCTACATCTGGTGCCTTTGCAGCATTTGTCAGTGTGAAAGACAAGCTTGAAATACTTCAATAATTTTCTGGGTTTAAAAAAACACCAATTTTGGACAAAAAACGAAATTTGCAACCTTTGCTGCATCTGTCAGTGTGAGATACATGTGCAGTTAGCCGGATTGGGACTAATGCACACTGGCGCAATGACATGCACTGACTGGGTCAGGTGTAGATAATAATTAATAGTTTTTGTTTGTGACGCCAATAGCAATGTGCGCAGGTTATAGTCTCAGGGCCCTTTAAGATGTAACAACTCACGTACCAGGTGAGGAATGCCAGAGGGGGATAATGTCTCTGTGTAGTGTCAACGGTGTCTCCTACCTTGGTACGGCTGGACTCCTAGATCCTAGCTCACTTCCAATAAATTGAGTGTTGTTAGTAGGAGTAATTGAGGAACTTTGGTAGCAGTAAATGAGATCCAGACTGGTAATATGATCCAACTTGTCTTTACTTAACAGCATAAATCTATACAAGTTACAGCATAAGTCTTGGGTGCCAGCAGGTATTGGCAATGTATGGCAGGGATCAATATCTCTTCTGCTCCTATACTATGTGCCTGGAGAATCTGGCAGGTATCTATCTTCTGCTCTGTCTATCTTCTGCTTGGTATGGGCCTGGCTAGCTGAGGAGGAATTTAGTTTTCTCCTGGACTCTGGATATGTTACTCACAGTACTGCTCGCAGAGAATGGTTCGTCCTGGAGTTCTGTAGTTCTGGAGGTGCTGCTTGCTTGTCAACCAGCTGAGGCTGAAGGGCTCAGACTGGGAAGAGTGATCTTTGGCCTCAGCCGACGCTTGATCCTGGGTGGGGATCCCTAGGACTGGGAACTCCTACCAACGCAACCATCCCCTAGCAGGGGTGGCTGGTACACTAACTAGACTTCCTTCTCCTCCCCAGGAGACAGGACATGGGACCGGCCCACTTCTGCTCATAGAGGGGGGAGAACTAAACTGGAATGAACTATTCCAGTCTAGCAATACTAAACTGGCTAAGGTCCTGCTACATACTGCTGTCACCTGCTGGTGAACATGGAAATTACAGCATAATACATGAAACAGGCCTAGAAAATTACACTTAACATGTGGTAGCTGGGAAAAAGAGTTTGGTAACATAACTCCGGGATGTTACACATGCGTTAGATACTAGTGTTCTATTCTGTTATTAAAAAAACACCCATTCTGGGCAAAATACTTAATTTTGCAGCCTATGCTGCATCTGTCAGTGTGAGATACACGCGTTAGATACTGGTCTTCTAGTCTGTTATTACAAAAACACCCATTTTGGGCAAAAAACGTAATTTTGCAGCCTATGCTGCATTTGTTAGTGTGACATACAAGCTAAAAATACTGCAATAATATTCTGGGTTTAAAAAAACACAGATTTTTGGCAATCCCCTACATCTGGCGCCTATGCTGCATTTGTTAGTGTGACATACAAGCTTGAAATGCTACAATAATATTCTGGGTTTATAAAACACTCATTTTTGGCAATAGCCTACATCAGGGGCCTATGCTTCATTTGTCAGTGTAAGATACACGCATTAGATACTGGTGTTCTATTCTGTTATTAAAAAAACACCCATTTTGGGCAAAAAACTAAAATTGCAGCCTTTGCTGCATCTGTCAGTGTGAGATACACACGTTAGATACTGGTGTTCTATTCTGTTAGTAAAAAATCACCCATTTTGGGCAAGATCCTAAATTTGAGAAATATGAGGAGGGCGTCAAATAAGGGACGTGGCCCCGGTCGTGGTGCTGCTGGTGGAGCTCCTGTTGCAGGGAGATGACGTGGTCGATCTGTGCCAGCTACACGCGCAAGTTAAACACCTTCCTCAGGTGCGAGTAGGCGACAGAACCTTCAGCGTTATTTGGTCGGGCCTAATGCGGCTCTACGAATGGTGAGGCCAGAACAAGTGATAGTAGATTGGGTTGCTGAGAGTGCCTTTAGTTCCTTCACATTGTCTCCCACCAAGTCTCCTGCTGATAGACAAGAGTTAGCACCTGCAGCCGATGTCTATCAGTCTTTTACCTCACCCCCTTGCAAATCAGCCAAGCAGTCTGAGCCCCAAGTCATGCAGCAGTCTCTTCTGCTTTTTGATGACTCTGCTAGCAGGGTTTCCCAGGGCCATCCACCTAGCCCTGCCCCAGAAGTGGAAGAGATTGAGTGCACCGATGCCCAACCACTTATGTTTTAAGATGAGTACATGGGAGGACCACCGCAGAACGTCTCGGATGATGACGACACACAGGTGCCAACTGCTGTGGCTTTCGAAAGTGTGCAGACGAGGACAGGGGTGAAGACTTGGTGGAAGATAATGTAGAGGACGATGAGGTCCTCAACCCCACATGGAATCAGTAGAGGAAGAGGCGGTGGTCGCACAGAGCCACCAGCACAGCAGAAGATGAAGCACTGGTGTTCTATTCTGTTATTAAAAAAACACCCATTTTGGGCAAAATACTTAATTTTGCAGACTATGCTGCATTTGTTAGTGTTACATACAAGCTAGAAATACTGAAATAATATTCTGCGCAATTGCTCATTGTTGTATTTTGGATATTTCCCTCTCTTTTGGAGTGTACCCTAATATAACAGAGTCCACAGAAAATCTACTACTAAACGAGATAGACAAGGCGGCAAATCATAATGAGGTGGTTATTATGGGGGACTTCAACTACTCAGATATAGACTGGGAAACTGAAATTGTATATCTCATAAAGGAAACGGGTTCTTGGCAATAACCAAAGACAATTACCTCTCCCAACTGGTTCAGGACCCGACTAGAGGAACGGACATACTGGACTAAGTATTAACCAATAGGCCTGACAGAACAACAGACGTGCAGGTTGGGGGACACCTGGGAAATAGTGACCATAAAGTAATAACCTTCCAATTATCATTCAAAAGAGCATTTCTACAGGGAGGAACAAAAATATCAAAAATTCAAAAAAGCTAAATTTAGCCAACTAAGAGAGGCCATAGGTCTAACTAACTGGGACAAAGCCCTCAAAAATAAAAATACAGCCATAAAATGGGATATCTTTAAAAGCATCCTAAAATCTTATTGTGAGAGATACATACCGTATGGGAATAAAAGGTTAAGGAACAAAAATAAACCAATGTGGATATATAGAACTGTAAAGAAAGCAATAAATGACAAAAAGAAAGCATATAAATCACTAAAACAGGAGGGTAGCACGGAAGCACTGAATAACTATAAGGAAAAAAATAGAACATGTAAAAAACAAATAAAAGCGACCAAACTAGAGACCGAGAGATTAATTGCCAAAGAGAGTAAAACTAACCCTAAAATGTTCTTCAATTATATAAATGTTAAAAAGTATAAATCTGAAGGTATCAGCCCTTTAAAGAGTAATAAGGGGGGGAGTCGCAGAGAGCGACGAGGAGAAAGCAAAGCTGTTAAATATTTTTCTCTCCAATGTATTCACTGAGGAAAATAAACTGTCAGATGAAATGCTGAATGCAAAAATAAATTCCCCATTAAAAGTGTCCTGTCTGACCCAGGAAGAAGTATAACAGCGACTTAAGAAGGTTAAAATAGACAAATCGCCAGGACCGGATGGTCTACACCCCCGTATCCTAAGGGAATTAAGTGATGTCATAGCGAGACCCTTATTTCTGATATTTGCAGACTCTATACTGACAGGGAATGTCCCACAGGATTGGCGCATAGCAAATGTGTTGCCAATATTCAAAAAGGGTCCAAAAACAGAGCCTGGAAACTATAGGCCGGTAAGTTTAACATCTGTTGTGGGTAAACCTTCTTGAAGGTTTTCTAAGAGATGCTATCTTAGAGCATCTGAACGGAAATAAGCAAAAAACGCCATATCAGCATGGCTTCGTGAGGGATCGGTCATGCCAAACTAATTTAATCAGTTTCTATGAGGAGGTAAGTTCTAGACTTGACAGCGGCGAATCAATGGATGTCGTATATCTGGACTTCTCCAAAGCATTTGACACTGTACCACATAAAAGGTTAGTATATAAAATGAGAATGCTCGGACTGGGAGAAAATGTCTGTATGTGGATAAGTAACTGGCTGACTTATAGAAAACAGAGGGTGGTTATTAACGGTACACACTCAGATTGGGTCACTGTCACTAGTGGGATACCTCAGGGTCAGTATTGGGCCCTATTCTCTTCAATATATTTATTAATGATCTTGTAGAAGGCTTGCATAGTAAAATATCAATTTTCGCAGATGACACTAAACTGTGTAAAGTAATTAACGCTGAAGAGGACAGTATACTACTACAGAGGGATCTGGATAGATTGGAGGCTTGGGCAGATAAGTGGCAGATGAGGTTTAACACTGACAAATGTAAAGTTATGCACATGGGAAGGAATAATGGAGGTCACCCGTATTTACTAAATGGTAAAACACTCGGTAACACTAACATGGAAAAGGATCTAGGAATTTTAATAAACAGCAAACTAAGCTGCAAAAACCAGTGTCAGGCAGCTGCTGCCAAGGCCAATAACATAATGGGTTGCATCAAAATGGGCATAGATGCCCGTGTTAAGAACATAGTCCTACTTTACAAATTGCTAGTCAGATCACACATGGAGTACTGTGTACAGTTCTGGGCTCCTGTGAACAAGGCAGACATAGCAGAGCTGAGGAGGGTCCAGAGGAGGGCAACTAAAGTGATAACTGGACTGGGGCAACTGTAGTACACTGAAAGATTATCAAAATTAGGGTTATTCACTAAATAAAAAAGACGACTGAGGGGAGATCTAATTACTATGTATAAATATATCAGGGGTCAGTACAGAGATCTATCCCATCATCTATTTATCCCCAGGACTGCGTCGGGAGTTAAGAAGGTTTGTTCACAAACATAGAAGAGGATTCTTTACGGTAAGAGCAGTGAGACTATGGAACTCTCTGCCTGAGGAGGTGGTGATGGTGAGTACAATAAAGGAATTCAAGAAGGGCCTGGATGTATTTCTGGAGTGTAATAATATTACAGGCTATAGCTACTAGAGAGGGGTCGTTGATCCAGGGAGTTATTGTGCCTGCTTGGAGTCGGGAAGGAATTTTTTATTCCCCTAAAGTGGGGGAAATTTCCTTTTACCTCACTTTTTTTTTTTTGCTTTCCTCTGGATCAACTTGCAGGATGACAGGCCGAACTGGATGGACAATTGTCTTTTTTTGGCCTCATGTACTATGTTACTATGTTACTAATTAAAAAATAAAAATTATAACCAAAAACCAGTGTTGGCTACCTCGTCTTCCTCCACCGCCGCTTCCACCTACACCGCTACGTCCACCGCCTCCTCAAACTCCTACTCCATATGGCCCTCCACTTCATAAATCAAGATCATTTTTTTTAATTTGTACGTATTTTATTTTATGTCATTTCACTAATTTTACATTTTCGGGTGTGATATACCCCTGCTATACCTAGTAGACAGGTAAACAAATTTCACTTATTTGTCTGTTACATTCTCGGGTGAAATTCACCAATTTTTGGCTGTGATATACCCCTGCTATACCTAGTAGACAGGTAAAAACATTTCACTAATTTGTCTGTTACATTCTTGTGTGACATTTGACAATTTTTGCCATAATTAAACCCCTGATCTGCATAGTTGACAGGTACATACATTTAAAAAAAATAGTCTGTTACATTGTCAGGTGACAGTTTACCAATTTTGCAGTATACAAACCCCTGCTCTGCATAGGTGACAAGGGAATTCAATTAAAAAAATTATTCTTTAATTGACGCACGCCCCCTCCTTTCATTCAATGCTTAAACTTTAACAAATTGTCCCACATTTGTGCTTCAATAATTTGTCCCACTTTTCCACTCGATCACATTTAATTTCAAACAATTATCCTCCCTTGGATGTGGTCTCTCTTTCTCATGGTCCCTCTCCGGCGTAGAACCCTGATTCACCGATAACCATGATCAACATGGTAGGCGCAGAAAAGAACATCGGAAGTTGATAGAGAAGATATCTAATTAGATCGTGAACATCACGGGGACGTGCAACATGGTGGGGCAGTATGTGTGCACATGCCTACCCGTACTGACTGATGGGTCTGCCCCCTTCAACTTTTGGGTTTCCAAATTGGGTACATGGCCTGAGCTTGCCCTTTATGCCTTGGAGGTGCTCGCCTGCCCTGCAGCCAGTGTATTGTCTGAACGTTTGTTTAGCATGGCTGGAGGGGGTTATCACAGGTTATATTCCCCAATGTTTTGGGGTGTTCCCTAATAAAAAAATCTAAATAAAAAAATAAAAACCAAGAACCAGTGTAGGCTACCTCCTCCACCTCCACTGCCGCTTCCACCTACATCGCCACATCCACTGCCTCCTTAACCACCTACTCCATATGGACCTTGTCCTCCTAGATCAAGATTATTTTTTATTTTTACGCATTTTATGTTATTTAAAGTCATTTCCCTATCCACCTTTTTTTCAGAGCACTTGCCATGCTCTTAACCACATTTTGCTGCCAGTTGCAGCCCTCTAGCCCTTTCCATGACATTTTGAGAGCCATTTTAGTGCTCAAAAGTTCGGGTCCCCATTGACTTCAATGGGGTTCGGGGTCAAGTTCGGGTCCCGAACTCGAACTTTTTTGTGAAGTTCGGCCGCACACGTCGAACCCGAACATCCAGGTGTCCGCTCAACTCTACCAGAGACATACTTCAAAATCTTTTTCAAAACCTTTTCAGAAGAGTAAAAGCTGTTTTTGCTGCAAAAGATGAACCAAGTTCATACTAATGCCTTGGGATTTAGAATGGGACTTCACTAAAGCTGCTGTAGATGTAATGTGTAGGAATTACAATAATTTGTCTATATAGCATATAGAGTGTATACTCATTGGAAACAAAATAGCACACTCAGAAATATTGGATTGCTGCAAAACTCAGCACGCAGTTATGTCTCAGGCAGTTATTGTGGCAGGCACAGCACTATGAAGAACCTTTTGCGCTGTGACATTAGAAGAATTTTGATATCTCTGACTTTTTAGTCTAACCAGACTGTCTGTTACTCTGTAATTCCTCTAGCGCCGTTCTATGGAAACAGTAGGTTTAAAGAGCACACCAAATGCTTGAAATAACTTTATTAACTTCAACTTTTCTACATATAACACTGCCACCTCCGCAGCAGATAGTCCATGTACAAAACACGTGTTGAATAATGTATCACAAATGGTGGTATGCATAAGATGGTGGTTCAACTGTTCAATCTTGTCATTCAACATAAAATGGTGGCTATATTTCTCTCTTGAGTATCTGTACTCTCACTTTAAGTTACCTCTCTGCTCCCATAAAACACAGCTCTTAGTGGAGTGAATGTCTGTTCAGCTTCTCTCACTGGTGAATAATAGCTCCTGATAGGGAATTTCCCACACAGACTGTGTGTGAGGCTGGCTGTGATTGGCCAATACTCCTGCTGTGTGTGAGGCTGGCTGTCATTGGTCTAGACTCCTGCCCAGCAACAACAGTTTAACTCTATACTTCCTGTTGTTTCTGCTGTGTCATTGAGCTTACCTTACATCCATATAATAAATCTTAAAGGCATATTATCTTTTCTGCTTCTGTGAACACAATATATATAACAGTTATATGACATCCAAACATGAAGTCACTGTAAATAACTCTGCCCTTGTCTTTAACACACAAACATAGGAACTGTATCAAGGTTATTGGCAGGTTTAGCTGTATAAACATATAAGCTATATTAGCAACCTAGGACAGGTCTTAGCTGGTCCACTATGTAAATAGTTAAAGGTATGATCTGATTAGACAATGGATCTTGCCACAAGAGGGCAGAAATGTGCTTCCCCGCTGCTCTATAAAAGGGCTCTCAGAGGCATACCTTTGAAGTAGTATGCCTCTTCGTGAGACATCTTGACTGCTAGACTTGCCTCTACTATGCACTCGAAGATGTTTTGTCCTGCTGACAGACTTTGAGAGGGGCATTGGGTTTAGTGAAGAAGGATGGTCGTTTCAATAATTTGCCCACTATGTAGCCCATTTTGACTTCGCTGTTAGCAGATGTAGGGAGCAGTGGTTACTTGAGGGCACGCCCACATGATGAACAGGCTCCCGACAATCTAGACAGGCAACCAGTAGAGAGGATCATTTGATCTGCCAACAAGCATGAGCAGTTTCCACAGCTTTGTTGTCCACCATCCAGACACAGGTGGCACCTTTATTACACGCCCCTGTCCTTGCCAGGACTATTTCCAGGTGCTTAGCAGAAGTAAATTTGGTCTCTAGATACCCATTATGCATCCTACCATTGACAGCTAGCCACCATCGCCTTTGTTTGAAGTGGAGTCGGGAATGAGACACCTGGACTGCTGTAGACTGGAACGGTATCGTCTTCTAACGGTTCTGTTAGGGATCCAAGGACAGTCGGGCTCAAGTACTGAGGCCTCATGGTGAGTGCTTCCATTCTTAACTTTTCTGTAGCGTGGTCCACTGCCCCAAATGCTGATGTAGTGATCTGTGTTGAAGCAAGGGACACTAACAGCTCAGCGATATGTGCAGGACATGCGTTGCTTCTCGTGGCAGGACATACAACTGCCATTTTTCAGCAGTATAATGCTTGCCTACACATATCAAGGTTTTCCCAGTACTGTCTACTCCTGATTGCAACAATTCCCCCATATATATTATCATTCAAGCATTTATGGGACCAGCTGGGATATCAGCTTTGGCAAACTACGATTGTGCAGGGGATCTACAGGCCCAGCTGAACATTTGTGGGCAAAAGTACCACAGGATACCAAACGGAACCTGTATTCCTCCATGCCCAACTTTATCTCATCTTGTATCCAGGCTACAGGTGACCCAACAGGGTACTAGAGCCTCCTTTTAATTGTATATTTTTCCCCAATAAATGTATCCTTTCGCTCCAATATTGTAATAATTTACATATATCGTCCTTATGTTTACACATAGAACGTTTCATTCCATTCTGACAACTTCCTCTTGGTGCGTTTTTTTTTTTTTGTCTTTGAGTACATATACACAACCAATGAAGAAAGCTGCACTTGGCAAAGTCAAAACAAAATACAAGTTACTTAGAATGCCTGCATTCGGGGGCGTAGCTATAGGGGGTGCAGAGGTAGCAGTCGCTACCGGGCCCAGGAGCCTGAGGGGCCCAAAGACCCTTTTGCCACATAAGACACTGGCATTATAGAAAGTGCATGCTGGTCAATTTACACCTCTGGCTGGAGGGAAGGGGCTAGGTGAAGAATTTGGCATCAGGGGTGCCCTTTCAATGTTTGCCTCAGGCAGCAGGAAGGCTACGTGCTCCCCTGCCCCTTGCCAACAAGCACTGAGGGACGGGGGCCCGAGCTGAACTCTTGCACTAGGGCCCATGAGCTTTTAGCTACGCCCCTGCCTGCATTTATTTACTTGTGTCCATAAAAAGTGCTATGTTTTATCTCCCACCTTATGCTTTTTTTTAAGTATAATGTGACATACAGCATGAGGGTATAAATAGCTCAAACAAAAAAAATCACATCATAATCGGTGATGAATGATTTAAATTAGAATAAAAATACAGCATTACAATACTGGTGATAATGTATATAAACATTATATATACTGTATTTTCCACACTATGAGACACACTGGCCATAAGACACACCTGCAGGTTGACATCTGAAAATGTTGAAAGAAACATTTTCTACTTATTAAAGCTTCGCTTATGGTTTAATGAAGTAGAGGAGCCAATGTCAGTAGCTTACACACACACAGCAAGTACAGTACCTTGTCACATAATGGGCAACATATGTGAGGTACATGATGGGGTTACTTACTATTAATGTGAATCACATGGTAAGATTACTTTTGAACCTCCATGTGCCTCACATTATGTACCTCACACAACAACCTCATGTTGTCCGCAATGTGGGAAAGTACTATTAACGTGATGGACATGGAAGTGCTAAAGTAATAGAACTATGTGACTTACAATAATTGATTTATCTCACATAATGACAACATTGGGGTTAATGAGTCACATTATCCTGATGTTACAGCATCCGGACCTTGAGATCCCTCTATAGCAGCCATTAGCCCTGATGTTACATACTGTACTTGGTGGCCCCTCTATATGTGCAGATGTATCAATTAGCATACGTATGTTGTAAATGCATGACCAGAGCATGCTGACCACCCAGCCTTCCCAGTCTCCCCTGTCGACAATCTGCATTTCATCCCATGCATGAGCCATGACAGGCAACAGCTGGTATAAGTCACTCACAGGAGCCCCCTGTCTTTATATTTGCATACGTCAGGCCGTGCTGGTCACAGAAAGCACATGCGGTTATGAGGAAGGCTGGTCATATACTGGAGAAATTTCAAGTGCTTTTCTTCCTACTTCTGCCCCTGAGGAGATGGTGCAGAAGATGAAAGTGGTAGTGGCCCGGATGAAGTGTTGTGTCACAGAGTACTCCAGATCAGTGCAGTGGAAAGGTGGTTTAAAGAATCATGCCAGAAGATAAAGCAAGTCTCTCTTTTCTTAGTTCAAAATATAACTTTTGGCACATCCAGCAGTAGTAAGTACAAAGTGCAGTTTCTGGCACCAGATGAGCAGGTATAGTGACTGGTTGTGTGGCAATTAAATGGAAATTGCAAGCACTTGTGGATATAGGTGTCCAATGTGAGATACAAACTTGGTGTGTTTTTGAATGGCCTGGAAGAAGTCTTCACTCTTCCTGGAGTGAAGGTCTCACAAGAGAGAACTGGATATGGTCCCTTAGAGTAGTAGTTCTGCTATGCATGTCCTATATCCTCTGTCTGGACCCGAACTCCCCCTTCTGCCAGGAAGTAGGACCACCCCACTCCTAAAAAGATGGGAGGAACAAGGTGGTTAGCTCTGTTCCTGCCAACCATTTCCAAACTTACCTCTTCTGCTAGAATGAATAACATAACACATAATGTAGCAATACAGCAATTGCAGATACTCCCAAGTCTGAGGTACTGCACTCCTGCTCGGTGCTGGCTGCCATGTTGAAGCACCAGATGGGGGTGAGACTCTGGGCGGAACCTAACAGGAACAGTCATGGGCTAGTGATGCGTTCTGGGGCTGTGCTTTGGTTGCAACCCTAGTGTATGTTAGTGCAGCAGTAGAAGGCAGAGGGAGCACAAGTCATTACCAAAGCTGGCACTGCTGGACCTCCCTGAATGCGACCTATACTTTTTCTAAGAAGTGTATCTTATAGTCTGAAAAATGCAGTAATTAAAACATAATTGAGATTCAGGGAAAGCCCCATTAATGCTGTAATTCAAATATTCAAATGAGTACAGTATATATATACAGGTCCTTCTCAAATAATTAGCATATTGTGATAAAGTTCATTATTTTCTGTAATGTACTGATAAACATTAGACTTTCATATATTTTAGATTCATTACACACCAACTGAAGTAGTTCAAGCCTTTTATTATTTTAATATTGATGATTTTGGCATACAGCTAATGAAAACCCAAATTTCCTATCTCAAAAAATTTGCATATTTCATCTGACCAATAAAAGAAAAGTGTTTTTAATACAAAAAAAGTCAACCTTCAAATAATTATGTTCAGTTATGCACTCAATACTTGGTCGGCAATCCTTTTGCAGAAATGACTGCTTCAATGCTGCGTGGCATGGAGGCAATCAGCCTGTGGCACTGCTGAGGTGTTATGGAGGCCCAGGATGCTTCGATAGCGGCCTTAAGCTCATCCAGAGTGTTGGGTCTTGCGTCTGTCAACTTTCTCTTCCCAATATCCCACAGATTCTCTATGGGGTTCAGGTCAGGAGAGTTGGCAGGCCAATTGAGCACAGTAATACCATGGTCAGTAAACCATTTACCAGTGGTTTTGGCACTGTGAGCAGGTGCCAGGTTGTGCTGAAAAATGAAATCTTCATCTCCATAAAGCTTTTCAGCAGATGGAAGCATGAAGTGCTCCAAAATCTCCTGATAGCTAGCTGCATTGACCCTGCCCTTGATAAAACACAGTGGACCAACACCAGCAGCTGACATGGCACCCCAGACCATCACTGACTGTGAGTACTTGACACTGAACTTCAGGCATTTGGGCATTTCCCTCTCCCCAGTCTTCCTCCAGACTCTGGCACCTTGATTTCCGAATGACATGTAAAATTAGCTTTCATCCGAAAAAAGTACTTTGGACCACTGAGCAACAGTCCAGTGCTGCTTCTCTGTAGCCCAGGTCAGGCGCTTCTGCCGCTGTTTCTGGTTCAAAAGTGGCTTGACCTGGGGAATGCGGCACCTGTAGCCCATTTCCTGCACACGCATGTGGATGTTTCTACTCCAGACTCAGTCCACTGCTTCCGCAGGTCCCCCAAGGTCTGGAATCGGTCCTTCTCCACAATCTTCCTCAGGGTCCGGTCACCTCTTCTCGTTGTGCAGCGTTTTCTGCCACACTTTTGCCTTCCCACAGACTTCCCACTGAGGTGCCTTGATACAGCACTCTGGGAACAGCCTATTCGTTCAGAAATTTCTTTCTGTGTCTTACCCTCTTGCCTGAGGGTGTCAATGATGGCCTTCTGGACAGCAGTCAGGTCGGCAGTCTTACCCATGATTGCGGTTTTGAGTAATGGTTTTGAGAAACGGTTTTTAAAAGCCTCAGGAATCTTTTGCAGGTGTTTAGAGTTAATTAGTTGATTCAGATGATTAGGTTAATAGCTCGTTTAGAGAACCTTTTCATGATATGCTAATTTTTTGAGATAGGAAATTTGGGTTTTCATGAGCTGTATGCCAAAATCATCAATATTAAAACAATAAAAGGCTTGAACTACTTCAGTTGGTGTGTAATGAATCTAAAATATATGAAAGTCTAATGTTTATCAGTACAGTACAGAAAATAATGAACTTTATCACAATATGCAAATTTTTTTAGAAGGACCTGTATATATATATATATATATATATACACACACACTAACAGTTTGTCAGAAAATGAGGGCAAAAAAGTACATAGCACATGAAGTTGTGCTTCACTGATCATGTGTTAACGTCACTACCTGAGCAAAACTATCCATGCAGCAAATGTTTTGGGGACAAAGTCACTGTGTTCTAAAAGCGGATTCCTTTCATTTCTCAGTTCATCGTCTTCTTCTTTATGTCACAATAAAAGTGTTTTAGTATTCCTTATCTGCTTATGTCCTGTTTTTCATGTCCATTGTGGACAATTCTCCCCTCTTCCTATTGAGGGTCTGCGAGTGTATGGAGGAGGGAGGCTGACAGCTATTGAAGGACTATAGCTAAGTTAAAGGGTTTATCCCTTGATTAATGCAAAAAGTGAAAATCTGATATAATATAGTACATGAGAGTCTTTTTCTAACAAACTTTGAGCCAGCCCTGTAGCTCACATGGATCCAGGGATTGCTTGCAATCGCTCTTCTAGATTTATTTCAAGCTGGCAGCTTAGGGGGTGTGCACTTTCTAAGGGGGTATGTCCTTTTTACTGCAGCTGGTGGCAGTTGAAGGTTTGAACTTAGCATGTGCTTCCATATCATTAAGCAGGGCAGAATTTTTTTTTTTTTAAAGAGCAAACAGCAGGCGCTATACAGATGCATTTCAGTGACTAACTCAGTAGCTATACTACATTTTTAATTACATGAAATTACAGACTATTCAGATCCAGGTGCTGGTTTGAAAAATGTAGAATATTTTTGTAGGACAACCCCATTAAGGCTAGTTCAAATCTGTGGCAGAGGTCCTGGTAGGTGCAGATTCCAGGGGAAAAAAGACAAAATACTGCTGCATACAGTGATAATTTGTCCAACAAAGTGCCAGTATTCACACGGTACACTCAATGGATTCCATTATAGTGAGTGGGATATGTTGAGCTCCAGCAGTGGCTTATGAGAAAACTCATGCCAGCTTCTATAGCAGCTTGAAAACTCAATGCATAGTACTCTGCTCCAGTTGCGTGTGAAATCCAGCACTGAAGGGTTAAAAGGTATTTCCATCTTTATTGAGAATACATATTAAAAACATTCCAGGGCATACCGCTTTGCCATAATTTTCCAACGCATTTCACTGTCTTACTTATGACTCTGCATATACCTGTTTTGGTACTGCACATACATTTTTCCTATGCCAGAACAGAATATCAGACTCCTAGTGCAAATTTGCACCTAGCCTAAGCTAAAACCAGGAGTGGACTATTAAAGGAGAAAAACTATAAAGGGAATTTTTCCACTAAGGCCTCCTGCACACGTCCCGCAAAACGTGGTTCCGTTGTACCGTGATCCGTGCCCGTTTTTTCTTCTGTGGGTCTTCCACGGACATGAAAAATGAAAAAAAAATCTAAGTCAAGTTTGCCATTGAAATGATAGGAAAAAACGGACACGGATCACGGACGCGGATGACAATCTTGTGTGCATCCGTGATTTTTCACGGACCCATTGACTTGAATGGGTCCGTGAACCGTTGGCCGTAAAAAAAAAGGACAGGTCATATTTTTTTCACGGCCAGGAAACACAGATCACGGGTGCGGCTACCAAACGGTGCAGTTTCCGATTTTTCCACGGACCCATTGAAAGTCAATGGGACCGCAGAAAAACACGTTAAACGGGACAACGGCCACGGGTGCACACAACGGTCGTGTGCAGGAGGCCTTATTCTGTGTTCTGGACGCAACCCTGCTTTTGCATACATATTTTTGATACAAAATACTGTGTGAACGTGGCTTCAGTTTACATTGAATTCACATTTTTTTGCCAACCAGAATGAGCTGTGTAATATGCAAACCTCCCTCATGAATAAACTAGGGCTGAAAGCTGTTAAAAATGTATTCATTTTCTTTTATCCTCAAATTTTTAGACCCAGTTTCTTTAAGGAGCTTCAAGGAACTTCATTTTAATCTTTAAATCCATCCTTCCTTCCCAGCCTATCCATGCATTAAAAAGTTTTGAAACCATTAAAACCCATTTTTAGTTTCAAATCAGAGCATATTTCTATAATTTCGTTTAATCTATGGTTCATCCTTTGTCCAGATTGACAATAGGCCAACAACCAGTTGTGTGTCTCTGGTTGTAATTGTCTAGTTTTCAACTAAAAAAGCTAAATCCCCCCCCCCCCCCCCTTATCACCCCTGTAACAGTGACAGATCAGTTCTGGTTTCACCATATAAATACTGGTGAAGAATTTTGACCAAAATGCTGCCCTGTGACCTAAGGCAATCAATGGAGAAACTTCCTAGTAGTAGTACTACAACAGCTATCCACTAGGTGCAGTCCCAGGAACACAGCACCTATATAATCAACTGGTCCCAAGGTAGGAATAGCCAATGCCAATAGCCAATGTAACAGCATAGAGAATTCAAAACTTGTATGAGACATCTCTAATGAGAAAAAAAATAGCAAAATTAGAGAAAATGTTAATTAACTACCCAAAGCTTTGCAGCCATAAACCTGTGAGCATCACAAGTACTAAAATAGTAAACTCATTAGTTAATGATTCTTGTTTTTCTTTTCTTGGACATCCGAATTCTTAACCATATTGTAAAAAGGTGAATAATTGTCCAAAGATCTTGACGTGTAAAGCTAAGTCCCTGTTAAACTACTGGTTGACTATGAAGTTCTGACTTACAAATTTACCAGGAAAAATGTCAAACACTGTTCCAAAAATAGAAATGTCTCCAATCAACACTTAATGGAATTGTCCCATTAAGATAACATATCCCCTATCCACAGGAGAGGGGATAAGTGTCTGATTGGTGGTGGTCTGACCACTGAGGTACTGTCAGGGCCCCTTTAGGAAATCAAGGAGATTGGCTGAGCATGGAGGAATCTAACAGTGTCCTTGATTTCTCTTGATTCAGTGTTGATAAGGTTAATGACCACTTCCCTTTTCTCAGCTGTTGCTCAGTGGTCCTCACTTCTACCCTTTATAGTCTGACCCCACTCTTCTGAATATGCGGTAGATAGCTTCATTTGGGTTTGGCTGAGCTGGTGTGAGTTTGTCTCTGGTGAACCTGCTCATCCGTCTCTACAGAAGTTAAGTGTTGCATTTGTTAAGTTGTTTGTGTTTGTTATATTCCCTGTTGTTTGTATCTGGGCCTGAGACAGAGGCTTCCATTCGTCCATATGGGGTGGAATGGGTTGTTTTTGGTCCTAACCTTTTCCAGTGCCTTATAGGGATATAAAGGCCTAGGTATCCTGCATATGAATATCCCTACCTTCAAGGTCTATTCATATTGATAGATAGTTAGGCCCGGATTAGGGTTGTCTAGGAGGTGACCTGTTTCTTCCCTAGTTTCCAGGCCCAGTTACTGTTCCCCTTCCCTTCTGTGTTCAGTGTGGAGTTTCCCCCCCCACACTGATTGTGACATTATCTAATGCCAAATAATCCGCCATTTTGTTTAAGTCAGTGCAGCTATGGATCCTATGTCTGTACTGCTTGAACAGCTGCAGGGACTGTCTTTGGAGGTAGCTGACCTCCACGCGACAGTCGTACGGGTTCAGAGACCACAGGCGGCTGGTTCCGATGGTGGGTACCAGGCCTGCCCTGAACCTAAGTTTCCCCTACCGGACAGATTTTCTGGGGGTAATGACAATTTCATTTGGTTCAGGGAATCGTGTAAGTTGTACTTTAAGCTGCGTCCATACTCTTCTGGAGATGAGTGTCAACGTGTGGGCATGATCATTTCTTTGCTTAAGGATGATGCACAGTCTTGGGCTTTTTCTCTGCCGACCGGATCACCGTCCCTCCAGTCGATTGATGAATGTTTTAGAGCCTTGGGTCTTATTTATGATGACCCGGATCGGATCTCTCAGGTTGCATTACAAGCCTTTTCTGCTGTGAAGGAATGCTTCGCTTCAGCCCCTATTCTGGTGAAACCGGACGTGTCTCAGCCATTCATTGTAGAGGTTGACACATCCGAGATAGGGGTGGGAGCAGTTTTGTCAGAAGGTCCTTCACCTAGTAAATGGCGCCCATGTGCTTTTTTTCTCAAAAAAACTCTCAACTGCTGAAAGAAATTATGACGTGGTTAATAGGGAATTGCTGTCCATTAAGTTTGCTTTTGAAGAATGGTGCCATTGGTTGGATGGAGCAATTCATACTATTACGGTAATTACTGATCACAAAAATCTGGCTTACCTTGAATTGGCTAAATGACTGAATCCAAGGTAGGCCAGATGGTCGCTGTTTTTGACCAGATTTAACTTTATTGTCACCTACCGCCTTGGGTTTAAGAACGTCAAGGAGGATGCTTTGTCGCGCAGTTTTCCTGGGGGGGGGGGGGGGGTAAAGATCCTAGTCCTATTTTGTCTGAAGGGGTAGTCATATCTTCCCTATATCCTGATCTTGGGCTAAGATGTTGAATGCCCAAGAGGATCCACTGGACTCTTGTCCTCCAGGGAAATTGTTTGTTCCTTCAGACTTACGTCATAAGGTATTTGAGGAACATCACTGTACTGTCTTAGCTGGACACCCTGGGATTAGATCCACTGTTGATCTCATCTCGCACAGATTTTGGTGGCCGGGGCTGCGTAAGTGTGTTGAGGACTATGTGTCAGCCTGTTGTACCTGTGCTCGTGGTAAGGTGACACATACTTGGCCTTCTGGATCTCTTCTTCCATTACCCATCCCGCCCAGACCTTGGACACATTTGGACTTGGACTTTATCACGGATTTACAGAATTCTTCGGGAAAAACGCGATCCTGGTGGTAGTTGATCGGTTTAGCAAAATGTCCCATTTTATAGCATTGGCGGATCTACTTAATGCCAAGACTCTTGCACAGGTATTTGTTGAATACATTGTGAAACTACATGGCATCCCCTCTGATGTGGTGTCTGATCGGGGGACTCAGTTTGTTTCCAGATTCTGGAAAGCGTTCTGTACTCGACTGGGGGTACAATTGTCCTTTTCTTCGGCTTTTCATCCTCAGTCAAACGGACAGATGGAAAGCACTAACCACAATCTGGAGACTTGCTTGAGATGTTTTGTTTTGGAGAACCAGGAGTAGTGGTCTTCATTCTTGTCGTTAGCTGAGTTTGCCATTAATAACCGTAGACAGGAGTCCACTGATAAGTTGCCGTTTTTGGGGCATATGGATTCCATCTGCAGTTTGGCACATTTTCTGGTTATCAAACTTCCGGTATTCCTGAGGAGGAACGATTTTCCTCATTGTCTTCGATTTGGTGGAAAATTCAAAATAACTTGAAAAAGATGGGCAACAGGTATAAGCGTGTGGCTGACAGGAGACGTATGAATGGTCCGGACCTGAAAGTGGGTGATTCTGTGTGGCTGTCCACAAGAAACATTAAGCTTAAGGTACCTTCTTGGAAGTTGGGCCCAAGATTTATTGGTCCATATAAGATCACTGCCATTGTTCACCCTCTAGCCTTCCGTATTGAACTTCCTCAGGCTTTGAAAATTCATGACGCATTTCATAAGTCATTGTTGAAGAAATGTGTTGAACCTGTTGAGCCGTCCTCATTGTCTCCTGCTCCTGTCATAGTGGACGGTAATTTAGATCCCTCCAGTATCTCGTCCACTGGAATGGTTACAGACCAGAGGACAGGATGTGGGTTCCAGCGGCCGTTGTTAATGCAAATCGTCTGGTGAAGGGCTTTCACAGAGCCCATTCTGATAAGGTCAGTCCTGGTTGCCCAGAGGTAACCCGTAGAAGGGGGGGGGGGGGGGGTACTGTCACGGTCCCTCAGGTGACTGAGCCTACTCTGTGCTTAGTATTGTATTCGGATAAAATCCCTGATGATTGTTATACCATCATGTATCTGATCTGACCAAGATACAGCATTCACCTACTTTACTATTTGTATGGACTGTTTGTTGGATATTCATCTGCTATCAACTCCAGTCCCATGTCTAATGTACTGTCTGTTCCATCAAACATATCATTATGTATTGTACAAAAAATCATGTTTACTTAAACTAACCATATATGGTTAATTTTCATGTTTGCATGAATCATGTCCATATAGTATCCTTATACACAAATCATGTACAGTTGTTATTCTGTCATATATGCGATACTTGTGCACATCTTACAGATATGTCTTTTTTGTCATTTTATTTTCTGTCAGCCTGATGAATGGCTAATGTTAGCCCGAAACGTTGCGACTTGTGCACCACTGTGCCCTGCTGAAATGTTATGAAATAAACATTTACTGATTATCATCATTACCACGGAGTGCTGTCTAAATCTACAGGGTGGGCCATTTATATGGATACACCTTAATAAAATGGGAATGGTTGGTGATATTAACTTCCTGTTTGTGGCACATTAGTATAAGTGAGGGGGGAAACTTTTCAAGATGGGTGGTAACCATGGTGGCCATTTTGAAGTTGGCCATTTTGAATCCAACTTTTGTTTTTCAATAGGAAGAGGGTAATGTGACACATCAAACTTATTGGGAATTTCACAAGAAAAACAATGGTGTGCTTGGTTTTAACTTTAACTTTATTCTTTCATGAGTTATTTACAATTTTCTCTTTGTTTACAGCCATTGACATGTCGCCGAGGTTAACACGTGCGGAGCGGATAGAAATTGTGTTGATGTCTGGTGAATGCAGTAACCGGGTCATTGCAGCAGATTTCAATGCAAGACAGCCTACGAGACCACCCATCTCCCATGCTACAGTTAGAAAACTGCTTGCTAAGTTTCGTGAAACTGGTTCAGTGTTGGATTTGCCAAAATGTGGATGCATTAAATCTGTCACTAATGAAGAAACATCAGTGGCTGTCCTAGCTTCATTCAGCAAGAGCCCACAGCGTAGCACTCGCCGCATGTCACTGGAGAGTGGCATTAGTCGAACATCCCTTCGGCGGATATTAGCTACTCACAAATGGCACCCTTACAAACTCCAGCTACTGCAGCATCTCAATGAGGACAACCCAGATCAATGAGGACAACCCAGTTCAGTGATGAGGCAAACTTTTATGTGAATGGTGAAGTTAAAAAACAAAACCACTCACATTGGATAGATCCCTCCAAGAGTGTTTGAACTAAAAAAATTATGGTATGGTGTGGTATATGGGGTACAAAGATAGTGGGGCCATTCTTCATCAATGGAAACCTCAAGGCCACTGGATATGCGAAATTGCTACATGATGATGTGTTTCCCTCTTTATGCACTGAAGCTGGCACGTTCCCTGAGTTTTTCCAGCAAGATGGTGCACCACCACATTATGGGTGTCAGGTCTGAGCATTCCTAGATGAACAGTTTCCTGGAAAGCGGATTGGTCGTCGTGGGCCAGTTGAATGGCCCCCAAGGTCTCCGAATCTGACCCCCTTAGACTTTTATCTTTGGGGTCATCTGAAGGCAATTGTCTATGCTGTGAAGATACGAGATGTGCAGCACCTGAAACTACGGATACTGGAAGCCTGTGCTAGCGTTTCTCCTGCGGTGTTGCTATCAGTGTGTGAAGAGTGGGAGAAGAGGGTTGCATTGACAATCCAACACAATGGGCATCACATTGAACACATTTTATAAGTGGTCAGAAACGTGTAAATAACTCATGAAAGAATAAAGTTACGTTAAAACCAAGCACACCATTGTTTTTCTTGTGAAATTCCCAATACGTTTGATGTGTCACATGACCCTCTTCCTATTGAAAAAACTAAAGTTGGATTCAAAATGTCAGACTTCAAAATGGCTGCCATGGTCACCACCCATCTTGAAAAGTTTCCCCCTCACATATACTAATGTGCCACAAACAGGAAGTTAATATCATCACCAACCATTCCCATTTTATTAAGGTGTATCCATATAAATGGCCCACCCTGTATATGATACTTAAAGTTCTTGAGGTGGAGCTAAAGAAGAAAAACCCGGACGGGCACCCAAGTTTGCCAGAATTAGAAAGAGTGCTGTGGTCTAATAGATTTGAAATGACCACTTCCCTTTTCTCAGCTGTTGCTCAGTGGTCATCACTTCTACCCTTTATAGTCTGACCCCACTCTTCTGACTATGCGGTATATAGCTTCATTTGGGTTTGGCTGAGCTGGTGTGAGTTTGTCTCTGGGGTACCTGCTCGTCTGTCTCTACAGAAGTTTAGTGTCACGTTTGTGTTTGTTATATTCCCTGTTTGTATCTGGGCCTGAGACAGAGACTTCCATTCATCCATATGGGGTGGAATGGGTTGTCTATGGCCCTAACCTTTTCAAGTGCTTTATAGGGATATAAAGGCCTAGGTATCCTGCATATGAATATTCCTACCTTCAAGGTCTATTCATATTGATAGATAGTTAGGGCCCGGATTAGGGTTGTCTAGGAGGTGACCTGTTTCTTCCCTAGTTTCCAGGCCCAGTTACTGTTCCCCTTCCCTCCTTTGTTCAGTGTGGAGTTCCCCCCCCACACTGATCATGACAGGTACCCACCGATCATGAGAATAGAGGTCACGCTCCCTGTCAGCTGCTCCATTCAATTCTATGGGACTGCAGGAGTTAGCCGAGTACAAGCAGTGAGCTCTACAGCTGTATAGAGCTGAATGGAGTGGCATTGTAGGACTAATTCTCGTGAATGGCAGGGGCCCCTGTGGTTGGACCCCTTCTGATCAAACACTTATCCTCTATCTTAAGAATAGGGGCTAAGTTGTGGGACAACCTTGTCAAACTGCTGACACTACTAGGTAGGGGCTGGGGAGAACAGGTTTTATTATCAGTGTGAATATGAAATTTTATTCTGCTAGGTTGGCCAGGACTTTCTGCATGGAGGTGCTTCACTGCCCCTCCACTCTGATTCGAGTGACAACTGTAGCATCTAACCAGGAGATGGTATGTTTGTACGGCTCTCCTCAGTCCCTGTCTAGCACTGTTAGAAGTTTAGTATGGTCAAAACTGCTGACAGATTCTCTGGTGTAAAGTATAGTTATTGTTTCAGATTGTGCTGGCCCCACTCCTTCTGCTAAGACCTGTCCTCTTTAGAAAAAATGTCATGAATTGAGCAGCATAATAAGGGAAAATGCAAATGTGGCAGGGCCAGTGCGGTCACTGTGCTCCGGCCCCGCCGCTCACTCACTTCCTTAATGCCTAAACCTTTTATAATAATAACTTTAATTGAAGTTCCGATCCCCAGCCCTATCTGTACTACTTAATAAATGTCCTGTAGCAGGCAGAGCAGGGCGGGCGACCGGCCGAAACTCACTGATGTCACGTGCCTGTGCCGCCTACTTCATTCATAAAGTAGGTGGCGCAGGCACGTGCCGTCAGTGAGTTACGGCTGGTTGCCTGCTCTGCTCTGCCTCCTACAGGACATTTAGTAAGTAGTACATATGGGGCTGGGGATCGGAACTTCAATTAAAGTTATTATTATAAAAGGTTTAGGCAATAAAGCAGTAAGTGAGTGGCCGGGCCGGAGTACAGTGACCGCATTGGCCCCGCCGCATTTGCATGCCACCGGCCCCTCCTCCCTCCCACAGGTTTAGCTCCGGTATATTAGGGCATCTGTGGGTGCCACTATTATGGGGTGGGGGATATGTGGATGCACTGTTATGGGGAGCGGGATCTGTGGGTGACACATATATAGCAGTGCCATCCACAGATCCCCCTCCATAACAGTGCCATCCACAGATCCCCCTCCATAACAGTGCCATCCACAGATCCCCCTCCATAACAGTGCCATCCACAGATCCCCCTCCATAACAGTGCCATCCACAGATCCCCCTCCATAACAGTGCCATCCACAGATCCCCCCATAACAGTGCCATCCACAGATCCCCCCCATAACAGTGCCATCCACAGATCCCCCCCCATAACAGTGCCATCCACAGATCCCCCATAACAGTGTCACCCACAGATCCCCCCCATAACAGTGCCATCCACAGATCCCCCATAGTAGTGTCATACACAGACCACCATTAGTTCAAAACCCACCAAAATCACACCTTTGGGTTAAAAATATATATTTTTTCTATTTTCCTCCTAAAAAAACTAGGTGCGTCTTATAGGGTGAAAAATATGGTAGATTTACAGTTTGGCTATAAAAAGTGTTGGCTGTCCGAGATTTTGGGATAAGTTGTCCAGAAAAAAGAAAAATTCTAGTTAACAACGCTGATGATAGGTAACATAATAATTGTTTCTTATTCAGAATATTAATACAAATGATCATTAAGTTCATGGTTGTCAATAATTATCATCCAGTACTACATATTCACAGCATTTGGCCTACAATTCTAGAATCATCAGAGCCCACTGCTCCCTGTACAAAAATTATTTAAATACAATATTCCTGCAATATTTTCATCTTATCTGATGTCATAAAAAATGCGATGTTGTGCTGGATGAGGCACCTTTTCCTCCACACATGTCATCCTGAGTCCATCAATGATTTTTTTTTTAGTTCTCTACCTAGTACATCAAAAGCTTGAAGTTAATCTTCAAAAGAGTGCCTAAAGCTGGCCATACACATTAAATAGCTGTCCCCACTGATCATTCGGCCAACAGCTCTCCCAACCCCCACCTGACACCCCTATACAGATATATGTTCAATTTGGCTGAGCATTGTCAATGGGGAGACAGAAGTGGCTTCTCTCCTGGGAGAACAAGAAGAATCGGGTGAACATTTTCAGTTTGATCCTCTGTCGGGAGCTCCTCATAAACATTAAACTATTGGATGACCCCAACATTCTTGGTGGATTTGCCTGACAATACACTAATGTGTACGGGGGCCTTAAAGAGGTTGTGTAGGTTGTGTAATGACCTATCCTGAATGTGGGCCACAAACACCACTACTCCGGCATGTGCCCAAAATATCTAACAACAAAAATAGCAGCCAGAGTGTTATAGACATATATAAATAGATCTTTATTATAACACAATGGTTAAAACATGCATAAAACCACAAATAACAGATGGTGGTGGAAAATAGAAAACCAAGGGCTAGACGCCCTAGTAGGTCACGAGGGTCGCTTACAGGAATTATGATACTTTAAAAGCGGCATATATGTAAAAATGTCACACACAATAGTATATCATTCCTACAGCAGCCACATCAACCACAGTAACATATTGGCATATCATACCAGCCACATGACCTGCGCCCCGACGCGCGTTTCGCTCAATGCTTCATTATGGGGTGAATGACCTTACACTGTGTGGTGTCTCCCTCTCAGCGGCGTAGTGTGTAATTACTGTACAAGTCAGAGGCGGACTGGGAACTTAAAGTGGCCCTGGAAAAAAACGTAACTGTGGCCCCATGCTGTAAGAGGGTCCAGATTGATAGGAGGAGGGGCAAGATAAGTAGGCGGAGTGAGCAATACAATAGCACAATAGCACAAAATACCATCAGATCAGAACCATATATCACAGTGCAGCACAATATATTGCCCCAAACTCTGCCCCTTTGTGGTGTCCTTCAATAGATGCTGTTTTCTGTCTCTTCCAAAAGTTGTCTGATTAAGATATGGAGCATATGGCTAGGGGTGGAGTTGTGGGCCACAGCAGTTGAAATCAGGAGAGTATGTGCGGTTGCTGGCCAGATATGGTGTACCTGATAGGCCAGAGTACCTGATTCTCACAGCTTTAATTACCGCTGAGAGCTCATTATGTACCCAGCCAGCGATAGAGAGGAGGGCTTGGGCGGCCCCCTGGGAAATTTCCCTGTAAGGTTTATGGCCAATCCTCCCCTGGTACAAGTACTCCCTCAATTCAAGTGAATGAAGCGAATACTTGTAAGCATAGGTCATCAATTTATACTGCTGCACAACCCCTTTAAGGTTGATGGCTATTGCAATCTTAGTTTTCTTCAACCCTCTGAGTCTGATGGCCTTGCCAATTCATTTCTAGATATGATGCCCAGGTAAGGATGGAACATGTGCACTCAATAGTCAAAAAATGTAGCTAGATAATATGATATTATATAGCTACGAAGGACATATCTGCATTAATCACATGCCACATTATCCAAGAAAATAAATCTAAGAACTTGATATTTGAATCTGAGAACTTAATATTTCTTGAGGTAGGAATTTGCCATATTACTTTACTGGGCGAGGTATAATTCTGATAGATACAATATGTTCTGGGAGGCTGAATCCTCAAACATATTGAGAATTCTCTGCCCACTAGCTTGATGATTGGAGGCTGGTTTCAACATGCCAGTGATTGAGACAGGCATACAAATGACCAAGATATGTAAATTGCAGAAAAAAAAGTAAAAAAAAAATCCCTCTGATAGGAAGTCCTTTTTAATACACCTACCGATGTAACATGGTTAGCACTCCTTTTTTCTGAGATTTTTGAGTTTGGTTATCTAATCTAAGGAAACACCTTCAATTGCTTTTCAATGGCTTTTGTCTCAAGATAATGAAATGAGTTAAGAAATTTGAGTTAACAGCGGGAGTGCTAACCATGGTACATCTGTACCTACTTCTGGGCAGTTTGCTCAAGCTTTGCACTGTACAAACTGCTAAATATTTCCTATGCTGATGGTGGCCATTACAGATGACGAGCTGTTTTTTTATCTAGAAGAAACCATTATTATAGTGCAATTTAATTTATGCTTATCTTGCTGAACAGTTTATAACTGCACTTAGATAGCAATTTTCTGTTAATATTTTACCCCTGTGCGACTTCACTGATATCTTATCTTCAATGTCAACCACTTTCCCTAAAATATTTGCACAGAATTTCAGAACCATTTTCACATGCCTATAAGGCTTTATGTGTACTGTATTTTATTATATTGAATAGGAAGTTATACAACGGGAATAAGTCATTTTCAAAATACCTGCTAGAATGAAACAGCAGAAGTCAGAGTAGTGCATGGGGCTGGAAGTAGAAAGATGCAAACAACAAATCCAGCTCACCCTGCATTCCCAGCGCACGGATCCAACCAGGTAGGTCTTGGGTTAGCAGTAAAAAAGAAAGCTTGATCCAGCACTTGTGGGATAGGTGCTCCAGCTTTATTGATGAACATTGATCACATACAGTGGACCCCTCTGCACACTGGTAACACTTTGGTTAGCATGTTTCGACCACTTCTTGGTCTTAGTCATAACATCAGACCAAGAAGTGGTGGAAACATGTGCAGTACGCAGCCCTGCACGGTGAGCGATGGTGAGGTCACAGGGGCAGCTAACAGACCGAGGGTTGCTATTGTTACTCCCAGTTTTTATATACCCTGGGCAGGCATACAGCAGTGATGGAGAGGCTGGCACAGGGATCCTCCGGGCACTCTCTGTGTATAGGGACCAGGCCGGGTGGTAGGTGAGGTGCCTTGGGTGTTGCAGGTTTAATGTGCCGGTGGCAAGATCCCTTTAAGTTTGTGACGCCAGTGCCAGTAACCGATTTGTTGTAGGAATAATTGAGGAACACAAGTTGCAGTGAACCAGAACTTCCTTTTTACTGAACAGTTCACCTATTTTACAGTCTTTAGTCAGTTCCACATGTAATAGGTTGTAACAGGCAGGCTTATATATAAACGGCAGGCAAAGTCCTCGCAAGATACTCAGAGGGATTAACACTTACAGATCAGGCTGTATTTTCCTCAGTTCCTGTGTGGCTGTCTCCAAGGCCTGTATGCCCTCTTGCTGGCTTTATCCTTGGGTAGGGAAACCTTCCTCTGGTATATGTCTCCTTGCTGTAGTATATACCTCTGCCCTTCAGCTCTCTGTTTGGCTGGAAATAAACTTGGCTCTGCACTGTACTTTTGAGGGAACTTGTTATTCTCAGGAGGCAACTTCTTCCCCTGGGTGCAACTTCTGAGCTTCTTTGCTCAGGAACCTCAGGCAGGCTAGACTGCACTACTAGCCTCCTGGACTAAACTGCACTGACCCTTTCCTGTCTGGGCCTAACTATATATACTAGGGGGTTCCCTAGCTCCCTCTACTGTCTAGGAGGAGGAACTACCCCTAACAGGCCTGGCACAGGAGATAACAGGAAAATACACACAATATAATGCAATACAAAATACCGTATAAAATACAATGACCATGTTCCACAGGAGGTGGAGAGTAATGTGGCCATATTGACCCTTGTGTAGTGCCCACATTTACCTAGTGGGACGCTACACATGCTAACTAAAGGGTTACCAGTGTGCAGAGGGGTCCACTGTATGCGATCAATTTTCATCAATAAAGCTGGAGCAACTCTCCCACAAGTGCTGGATCAAGCTTTCTTTTTTACTGTAAGTAGAAAGCCCATGAAAACTGAATGCACTGTCAATATAAACTTTGCTCTTGTATAGAAGTGCCCCCATATTAGTGCCACAAATAATGTTTATGTAGCACAACCAATACAATAGAGTACATGTAGCTCTTCATGCATTACTGTCATCACTATAACATTTACAGCATCATCCTAGTATATGTATGAATCTGACCTCAACCCTTACCAAACAATTAGGGTGTTTCATGTTAAACATGTTTAGACAGATCGATGACCACGGTCAGAACGGTCATAATATATAATAAAAGATTATTTTTTCCTGCACCGAGCAATAAACAGCAAAAAAACATCCTGTGAACCTTCAACAATCAAGTCACAGCCAACTCTTTGTGCAATAAATTGACACGTTAAATCACCATGTGGAACATCCTGTTGACTGTGTGCCCAGCTTCCGATTTATTAAAGGTTTTACTCATTGACTCCAGAGTTGGCTCCAATGTAATATCCTACATGGTTAATATTTTTTCTCTCCTTCTTTTTCTCTTCGCTTGTCATTGTTTTCGCGTAAGAAAGGCAGAAAAAAGCGAAGTCTTTCAATAATCAGATTTACCAAAAGGTAAACCCTTCACAACCTCCACTGTACATGTACAGAGGAGGTTGTCACTTTAAAGATGGCAACCGCTTGCAAGTGCAGCGAGCACCATTGCTGTCGGGTTTCTGCTGTTTCATACAGCAGAGGGCTGAGACTTTAGTCTGCCATTGGCCATAAGGCTGATGGCAGACATTTAACCACTCAGATGCCGTGGTCAAATGTGGCCATGACGTCTGAGCGGTGAAGATGCGGGAGCCACATGTTCCTGCGCCCATAACAGATTTCCCTGGCTGATGTCAAGGAAGCTGTTACATTACTGTGATAGTCCAAAGCCTGCTTTAGGCACCAAAACCTATTATTGATATATACCAATACAGGCCAGCAGGTGGCAGCACTGTTTCCCGAGTCCTTAAGGACTCAAGGCGTACCGGTACATCCTAAGTTTAAATCGCTATTGCGGCGCTGCGGGGGTTAATTGCAACAGGATGTCCGCTGAAATCATTCAGCGGGCATTCTGTGACAACATTCAATTTAGACCTGCGGTTTGCCGCTTTTACCTTATCCGGCGAGCAGCGGGCGGCGGTGCCATCGGGTCCCCATGCGGCTGTAGGGGGGACCTGATGGCATGGAAGGCAGCGCGATGTCTAAGGAAGGCATCGCGCTGCCTTCCGGTGAAGAGCCTGTGAGATCCAGCCCCCTGGATCTCACAGGCCCCAGACACGCAGTATTACTCATACAGCCAATGCATTCCAATACAGAAGTATTAGAATGCATTGTAAAAGGGATTAGACCCCCAAAAGTTGAAGTCCCAAAGTGGAACAAAAATAAAGTAAAAAAAGTTGAAAAAATAAAGTTTCAAGTAAAAATAAACAAAAATGGCATTTTACCCAAATAAAGTTACAAAAAATAGGTAAAAAATAGGGAAAAAAAAGTATACATATTAGGTATCGCTGTATCCGTATCGACCGGCTCTATAAAAATATCACATGACCTAACCCCTCAGATGAACACCGTAAAAAATAAAAAATAAAAACTGTGCTAAATAAACCATTTTTTGTCACCTTACATCACATAAAGTGTAATAGCAAGCGATCAAAAAGCCATATGCACTCCAAAATAGTCATCTCATCCCGCAAAAATCATACCCTGCCCAAAGTAATCGCCCAAAAACTGAAAATTTTTTGGCTCTCAGACTATGGAAACACTAAAACATGATATTTTTTGCTTCAAAAATGAAATCATTGTGCAAAACTTACATAAATAAAAAATATACTAATAAGTATACATATTAGGTATTGCAGCGTCCGTAATAACTTGCTCTATAAAAATATCACATGACCTAACCCTGAATTTTTTTTGTAAATAACAAAAAATAAAAACTGTGCCAAAATAGCTATTTCTTGTTAACTTGCCTCACAAAAAGTGTAATATAGAGCAACCAAAAATCATATGTACCCTAAACTAGTACCAAAAAAACTGCCACCCTATTCCGTAGTTTCTAAAATGGGGTCACTTTTTTGGAGTTTCTACTCTAGGGGTGCATCAGGGGAGCTTCAAATGGGACATGGTGTCAAAAAAAAACAGTCCAGCAAAATCTGCCTTCCAAAAACCGTATGGCATTCCTTTCCTTCTGCGCCCTGCCGTGTTCCCGTACAGCGATTTACGACACATATGGGGTGTTTCTGCAAACTACAGAATCAGGGCCATAAATATTGAGTTTTGTTTCGCTGTTAACCCTTGCTTTTTTTACTGGGAAAAATGGATTAAAATGGAAAATTTGGCAAAAAATTGAAATTCAGAAATTTCATCTCAATTTGCCAATAACTCTTGTGGAACACCTAAAGGGTTAATGACGTTTGTAAAATCAGTTTTGAATACCTTGAGGGGTGTAGCTTCTTAGATGGGGTCACTTTTATCGAGTTTCTACTCTAGGGGTGCATCAGGGGGGCTTCAAATGGGACATGGTGTAAAAAAAAACAGTCCAGCAAAACCTGCCTTCCAAAAACTGTATGGCATTCCTTTCCTTCTGCGCCCTGCCGTGTGCCCATACAGCGATTTACGACACATATGGGGTGTTTCTGTAAACTACAGAATCAGGGACATAAATATTGAGTTTGGTTTGACTGTTAACCCTTGCTTTGTAACTGGAAAAAAAATATTAAAATGGGAAATCTGCCAAAAAAGTGAAATTTTGAAATTGTAGCTCTATTTTCCATTAATTCTTGTGGAACACCTAAAGGGTTAACAACGTTTTTAAATTCAGTTTTGAACACCTTGAGGGGTGTAGTTTCTAGAATAGGGTCATTTTTGGGTGGTTTCTATTATGTAAGTCTCGTAATCTCAGAATGGCCTGGATAAGTCAAAGCGTTTTAAAGTTATCAGCACTTAAAGTGACACTGGTCAGATTTGCAAAAAAATGGCCAAGTCCTTAAGGGGTTAATTATAAAAAAGTTATAGGGGTTAGAATATGGCAATAAAAAGAAAAAAAATTGATTATTTTTTTCAAAGTTTACATTTTTTTTCAATATTAAAACACAATAAAAACCGTACAAATGTGGTAATGATGTAATTGTACTGACCTGGAGAATGAAGGTAACAGGTCAACTGGTGGAATTGCGTCTTTTTATCAATTCTCTACTCCATTTGGAACTTTCCAGCTCCCCACTAGATCAATGTAATGCAATATTAATTAGTGCCATTAGAAAGTACGACTTGTCCTGCTAAAAACAAGCCCTCATATGGCTATGTGAAGAAAAACATAAAAAAGTTATGGCTCTGCGAAGGCAGGGAGAAAAATTGAAAACGCAAAAACAGAAAAACAATGGGTCCTCTAAGGGTTAAAGATGATATTGACCTGTTCTCTGATTTCCAACCTGAAATTTTAAACTATACTCAACAATTTATATATGATTTGTCAGGCTACTTCTTATTATTCTTTGCCATTGTTCCTTTGATCAACATCTCAAATACACATTTCCAAGTCAGATATATTCCTTAGGGTCCATTCACACGTCCGTTGTTTGTTTCCTGATCTGTTCCGTTTTTTGCTGAACAGATCTGGACCAGATCTGGACCCATTCATTTTCAATGGGTCCTGAAAAAAAACGGACAGCACAATGTCAGATTTTTTTTCAGGACCCATTGAAAATGAATGGGTACAGATCTGGTCCAGATCTGTTCAGCAAAAAACGGAACAGATCAGGAAAGAAACAACGGACGTGTGAATGGACCCTAAGGGTAGTTTCACACAAATTTATGGGGGATGGGATTTTGGGACAGATTTTCCTGCAGGTCAGATGTGGATTTGGCCACATTGCTGGCACAGTCTTCTTGCAGGCAGTTCCGGAATAGAATTGTGGAAATCGGCTGGCCAACAAACTCTGCGTGTAGCGATATTTGTCCAGCCGTTTCTTGGCATATTTGTTGGATTGCGGCTGAATCACCGCCAGACTCCATTATAGTTAATAGGGCTGGAAGGCATTCTGGCAGAGTCCTGCAATGCTGAATCCGGCAGGTTGTTCCTGGCCAGTACCGCTTACTAGATCGGTAAATGATAGTGTGCAACTCGCCTTTGAAAGGAATTGGAAATATATAGAAAGGACTTATACTTCTCCTTCCTTATGGATTCACCCCTAGCTTTGGCTGGAAAACCTGCAGTAAAATCTGCCTCAAAACCTCCTCCAAAAAACTCAAGTGTGAAGTGTCAAGGGTTTCCAGGATTATGCCCCTTTCTAACTAGCTCCCAGAGCGCGGATACCTAATGAAAAATTCATACTCACTTGCCCCCTTGATTCCAAAATGGTTAATGTTGTTGGGCATAAGCTGCATCCAGAAGAAACTGGCAACGTTTTTTCCCCTCTATTGAAAAAAATACATGTGCAAAAATGCATGCATATTTTTAAATCGATTTGGAAGGGCTAGCTGTTTGTTGCTATATTGCTATTTTTAAATGGACACCTGTCAGCAAAAGGTATTTTTTAAACTTCTAAATTTTTTAAACTAAATTTCTGGAGAAGGGTCATGCTGCAGGGAGTTATTTTGATCCTCTGATTGGAGTGGGGAAGAAATTTTCCCCCTAAAATTAGTCAAATTGGCTTCTACCTCATGGAGTTTTTTTCTGGATCTACTTGCAGGATAACAGGCTGAACTGGATGGACAGATGTTTTTTTTCAGCCTTACAAACTATAGGAGTAATTTACTAATCTAAAATACCCTTAAATCAGGCATATTTCAGGTGCAGATGGTGGCGCAATTGTGCCGTTATATGAGACTTCGCCGTGTGGGCGGGTAAGTGGACGGGCCAGCAGGACCATTTCATTTATCATTTTCTACACCTGTTTTAGGCGCAGAAAATGGTCTAAATGTAAGACAGCTGGGAATCTGTCTTACATTGAGAACTGGCGCTGGATGCACCGAAGTTATGGAGAGGCCGGCACCTCTTCATAACTCCGGTAGATCCTCATCTGCCACTTCTCTGCCCAAGCCTCCAATCTATCCAGATCCCTCTGTAGCAGTATACTGTCCTCTTCCCTGTTAATTACTTTACACAGTTTGATGTCATCTACAAAAATTGTTATTTTACTGCGCAAGCCTTCTACAAGATCATTCATAAATATATTGATTAGCATAGGGCCCAATACTGACCCCTGTGGTACCCCACTAGTGACAGTGACTCAATCTGAGTGTGTACCATTAATACCCACTAGTGATGGAGGAACATCTGCAGGGACATTTTGCGAACACGAACATGCGTTCGCAATCAAATGTTTGTGAACCACGCGTTCGCTGCGGGCCTCATTTACTTTAATAGCAGGTGAACCTGAAAAACCTTCAGTTCATATTTGCAGCCACCAAATATTTACTAAAAACTAGAAGTGCACAAATAGTCCCAAAATATGGACAGTGACATACCAGAGGGGGATTAATGCCAAAAATACCCACAATTTTTATTTTATTTTAATCAGGGGCCATTTTTATGCGTCTTAACTCTCCAAAATGTGCCCTGCTGGAGCATAGAACATTTTTATTTTAGGCCACGGGCGTACGGGCCCCAAAAAATAGGCATTCACCTGACAGAAAAGAACAAGTGATTATGTGGCTGGAGTTATATTAGACGGTCAGTGGATAACAATTTTACTGTAGGCCAGTGGAGTACAGGCCCCAAACGTTAGGCATTCACAGGACAGAAAAGAACAAGTGATTATGTGGCTAGAGGTATATTAGGAATTCACCAGACAGAAAAGAACTAGTGATTATATGGTTGATGGTATATTAGGCTGTCAGTGGATAACAATTTTACTGTAGGCCAGTGGAGTACAGGCCCCAAAAATTAGGCATTCACCTGACAGAAAAGAACAAGTGTTTATGTGGCTGGAGGTATATAAGACGGTCAGTGTATAATAATTTTACTGTAGGCCAGTGGAGTACAGGCCCCAAAAATTATGCCTTCACTAGAAAGAAAAGAACAAGTGATTATGTGGCTAGAGGTATATTAGCTGGTCAGTGGATAACAATTTTACTGTAGGCCAGTACAGGCCCCAAAAATTTGGCATTCACTGGGCAGATAAGAACAAGTGATTTTGTGGATGGAGGTACATTAGATGGTCAGTGGATAGCAATTTTACTGTAGGCCAGTAAAGTACAGGCCCCAAAAATTATGCATTCCCTGGACAGAAAAGAACAAGTGATTAAGTGAGGCCGGACGAAGCGGCACGCTTCAGGGGAGGCCGGCATGAGAGGTTTTGTGAGCAAGGGTCAGGGAAGGTAAGGGTTAAGTGGATGAGTGCAGGGAAAGGGGGGAGGAGCTAGGAAGGGGCGGGGAGCGGCAGGCTGAAGTAGTGGTGAGGCAGGTCAGCGCCCGCCATTTTATGTGCAGAGAGCAGCATCTTCTGAACGGCAGCATCAGTTACAGCAATGGCAGAAGCAGTGGAGGTGATGCTGCGGCGCTTGAGGGAAGCAGCGGACACCAGGGGCAGCGACTGGCTGGAGGAGCAGGTGACCGCATTGCTAAGGGGGGCGGAGGTGGGTACGTCTAGCCCTACTCCAGCAGCTACACGGTCGCGGCGGGTACGGCCGCCGGCGCGCCTGAGCCCTGATTTACCCCCCCCGGGTCCGGCGCCGTGTCAGGAGCCCCACAAGGGACCCTCCACGCCGGGAGCATTCTAAGGCTACTGCGGCCTCCCGGCGTGGGAGGAATCCATATGTCCGGCGGGACCCTCCAGAGGCTGTGGGGCCTCCCCCTCAGCCCATCACGTCAGCTACAGGGGAGTCAGGACCTGGTTCTGCAGGATCCCCTCCTGTCCCCAGGAGTGGGAGGCCTGCTCAGCGTGGGAGAGGTAGTGGCAGCAGAGGCAGCAGCGGGGCTGCGCGGTCGGCCAGGGCGGCCCGACGCAGGCTCTTACAGGATGAGCCCCTTTCAGTGGCACACGAGGCTGCGCCTGTAGGTGCCAGGGACGGGCGCAGGCCTCGCCATGATGCGCTTCTTTCAGAGGAGGAGGACGAGGCTGTTCTGGACGGCTCCCCGCCCCAGAGCAGGCCTTTTGGGCATGAAGACAGGCGCGCAGATGCTTATATGGAGGACAGGGAGTTGCGCAGGCCATTTCCTGAGGTCGGACAGTTTGCTACTGGTCCTGACACCGTTGAAGACAGAGGGCGTCCCAGAGCCATTCCTAACGCACCCAGCAGTGATCCGGCTGGGGTGCTGCCGGCGAACAGCGCAAGTACCCACCAGAGGAACGTCGCGGATCCAGGAGTCGTACGTCAGGAATCAGGACCTGCGGCTGCCGGGTTCACAGCACCCGGGCAGCTAGGTGAGACATCACTGGGAACACTGTTATCTCTATTTAATGTGGCGCCTGGGGCGGGTGGGAGCAATAGTGCTATTATCGGTGGTTTGGGGCGCTTGCTGTGTGGTTTAGCTGGAGTTAGTCAGGATAGGGGGGCAATGGGGGCTACCCCCTTAGCAGCGTGGGGGTTGGGGGCAGAAAATAGCAATGTACCGGCGACCCCTAACAATAGTAATGTAGCAGTGGCCAATAGCACAGGTGTAGCCGAATCAGTGTCAGTGCAGACGCAGGCGGGAGGTGAGGAGGATAGGCCCAGATTAGATGACGCCGCAAAAGGGGAGGTGTATGTCTGCTTTGAGGGTCCCCTGGGAGCGCATTTGAAAACGGAGGTGCGTGAGAAAATTTGGAAGGGAGAGTATATAGAAATTTTTTCGCTGCTTCCGTTTGAGCGGTTCAACCTTGATGTGGTAAAAAAGGACGGAGTAAGAAAGGAGGATGATGATAAGCGTCGCTATCTCCTTATCCCTAGGTCATTTAGTAATTGGCTGCAGGCCTTTGCTATTTTGGCAAGTGTGATTGGGGAGAAGAGTCCGGAATGCTGTTCCCCTTTATTTTGCTATCTGGATGCTATTGGGGAAGCCTATAGAGTGTATGGGGGTTCCGGGTGGTTACGGTATGACGAGCAGTTTCGTCAGAGGAAAGCGGTCCGTCCTAATATGAGATGGGACCATAAGGACATTGCTTTATGGATGAGGGTGACAGCGCCAGGTAGGAGTGGTCAGTCCTTTCGGAGTGAGTCAGGGGTTGGGGTACAGCAAGGTACAGGGCCGCCCCCAGTTGGAAGAGGATACTGCTTCCTTTTCAATGAGGGAAGTTGCAAATTCGGCCAAAAATGCAAATTTAGGCATGAATGTTCCGTGTGTGGCGGGGGCCACGGGGCTAGCAGATGTTTTAGAGGGGGTAGACAAAGGGGGGGGGATAGTTTTGCAAAAGGGGCAGACCCCAGTGCGAGTGGAAAGGATGGTGGGGCATCTAAATAGATATCCGAACCAGGAGTTAGCTGGATTTTTGTATTCGGGGTTTAAGTTCGGTTTTCGTATACCTTCACACCCGTTACCAGTCTTAGAGAAGCAGAAGAATTTGCGCTCGGCATTGCAGTTCCCGGACATAGTGACAGGAAAGTTAGCTAAAGAGGTTTCCCTAGGGAGGATGGATGGTCCGTTTCTTACATCACCCATCAGTAACTTGCGAGTTTCCCCTTTGGGTTTGATCCCTAAGAAGGAGCCTAATAAATTTAGGCTCATCCACCATTTATCATTCCCTAGGGGTGCGTCGGTCAATGAGGGCATTGACCCGGAACTTTGTTCTGTGGTTTATGCTTCCTTTGACGCGGCTGTGGAATGGGTAAGGAAGCTGGGTCCGGGTACCCTGTTGGCAAAATGTGACATTGAAGCGGCATTTCGGTTGTTGCCAGTTCACCCGGATAGTTTGTTTTTACTGGGTTGTTTTTGGAATGGCGCTTATTTTGTGGATAGGTGTTTGCCAATGGGCTGTTCAATATCGTGTGCCTATTTTGAGCGTTTCAGTTCTTTTCTGGAGTGGGTGGTGGTTCAGGAATCAGGTTGTCACTCTGTCATTCATTATTTGGATGATTTCCTGTCTTTGGGGCCGGGGGAATCTAGGGTTTGTTCGTTGTTGTTATCCACATTACAGTCTGTTTTTGAGTGTTTTGGAGTCCCGTTAGCGGTGGGCAAAACGGTGGGGCCGGCTACTGAGCTAAGCTTTTTGGGTATTGTCATCGATACACAGCGGATAGAGTGTAGGCTACCAGTAGACAAAGTGTCAGATTTAAGAACAGGAGTGGCGGCGGCATTGAAAGCAAAGAAGATTCGTCTGCGGGACCTGCAGTCTTTGTTGGGCAAATTAAATTTTGCATGCAGAATCCTACCAATGGGCCGCATTTTTAGTAGGAGGTTGGCTTCGGCGACAGGAGGGGTGGTGTCTCCCCACCATTTTATTAGACTAGGCAGTGAGTTGAAAGGGGATTTGAAAGTTTGGGATTCCTTTTTAAAACAGTTTAATGGCAGAGCATTAGTTATGGGGGGGGTGGTTGATGCGTTTGATTTCGAATTCTTTACTGATGCTGCGGGTGGAGCGGGTTTTGGGGCGTACTGTGAAGGGCAGTGGTGTGCGGGTCGGTGGCCTGAGTCCTGGGTACGAAAAGGGTGGGTAAAAAACGTGGCGTTGTTGGAACTCTTCCCCATTGTGTTGGCAGTCACGCTCTGGGGGGAGAAGTTTCGGCACAAGAAGGTTCGTTTCCATTGTGACAACTTGGGAGTTGTGCAAGCCATCAACAGTGTAACGGCTTCTTCCCCCCCAGTTATTTGCCTGTTGCAGCAGTTGGTTCTCCGGTGCTTGTCCCTTAATGCTTGGGTGTTTGCGGTGCATGTGCCTGGTTCCTCTAACTGTATAGCTGATGCACTTTCTCGTTTTCAGTGGGAGCGGTTTCGCCAGCTGGCCCCGGAGGCGAGTCAGGTCGGATTGGTGTGTCCAGAGTCGTTGTGGGAGATCCTGGAGGTACCGTAGCTTGTCTGTTGCAGGCATCATTGAGTGAAGGCACGTGGAGGATGTACGATAGGGCTTGGAGTAGGTGGCAGCAGTGGTGTAATGACCTTGGGGTCGAGGTACTGGACGGGGAAATTCCGTTGTTACTGTTCATTGGCCACGTGAAGGATCAAGGTTGGTCGGTTGCCAAGATCAATGGTTGCATGGCGGGCTTGGCTTTCGGATTCAAGTTGCGGAATTCCCCGGACATTACTAAGTCCTTTTTGGTCCGACAAATTTTGAAGGGTTATAGAAGGTTTCAGCGTGTCAAAGATTCCCGCCTACCGGTGTCCTTTTCGTTATTGTTACAGTTAGGGGAGCAGGTAGCTGGAGTGTGTCGCTCGGCTTGGGAGGTGCGCTTATTTAGACTAGCCTTTGCTCTGGCTTTTTTCGGAGCCTTTCGTTTAGGGGAGTTAGTGTGTGCAAGTGTGCAGCGGGAAGGGGGTCTGAGGAGTGAGGATGTAACGTTATATGACGACAGGGTGGTGATTTATCTGAGATTTTCAAAGACGGATCAGGAGGGGAGGGGTCATTTGGTCTCATTGTTTGAGGTGCCGGGATGTCTATTGTGTCCAGTACGGTGTTTGCGGGATTTTCAAGCAAGGGCAGGGGTCGCGGCAGGCCCGATTCTCAGACACGAGGATGGCTCCTTTTTATCGCGATTTCAATTTATAGCGGTATTCAAGAAATGTTTGCGTAATCTAGGAATGGACTCTGGCAGGTTTACGGGTCATTCCTTCAGGATAGGTGCTGCCACGGAGGCTGCTCGCTTGGGGGTGCGAGATGAAGTGATTAAGCGTATTGGGAGATGGGAGTCGGAGCGTTTTCGGCTGTATGTGCGTTTAGGGGCAGTTTAAGGCTGTGTCTAACCATGTTTGTCTCGTTCTTTTTTCAGGTGATGCCCCGTTATTAGTTTGGATCCTGGGCCATTCGTTCGTGTTCTGGGGGGCATTACGAGCGGATGTTCGGCAGAATGGGCGGCAGCTGGGGTTTGATCGGGGGACAGCCATAGTAAGATGGATCGGACGCAGAGGTATGGTGTGGGGTAGTGTTTTGCAGGAGGTTCATCGGCAAGCCAGGTTAGATAGAGTCCCAGATATCTTGGTGTTGCATGTTGGGGGAAATGACCTAAGGGTCCGACCTTGCAGAGAGTTGATCAGGGATATCCGTTTTGATTTTTTGCGTTTGTGGTCCCTCTTCCTGTCAGTTGTCACTGTGTGGTCGGACATTGTCCCCAGGAAGGTCTGGAGGGAGGCGAGATCGGTTGAAAGGCTGAATAAGGCTAGGATTAAGCTGAACAGGGTGATTGGGCGGTTCTGTGCCAAACATGGGGCGGTGGTGGTGAGGCACCCCGAGTTGGAAGCAGGAACAGGAGGCTTTTGGAGACAGGATGGAGTCCACCTCAATGTGGTGGGCATTGATTTGTGGTCACTGGACTTGCAGGGAGGTATTGAAACAGCCCTCCGGGTGTGGCGGAACGCGCGAGCTTAAGGGCTGTCAAGTTGCGCGTTGTTGGCGGGGGGAGGTCATAGAAGCTGGGGCTACTGGATGGTAACGGTGAATGAGAGGGCCTCAATGGTGGGGCTGGACTCTCAGAGTTGGGGCACCTGGTTGGCTTGGTATGGCGTCCGTCAGTTGGTGTCCCCGAGCTTGTGGTACGCGGCTGGGGGCAAGATGGAATTGCCGTGGTGGTTTGTGGTCGTTTAAGGTGCAGTTAGGCGGCTTCTAGGACCTCCCTCGTCAGTTAGACATGTATATATTTATATATATATGTCATTGTTATATCAAGTGTTATGTTTATTCATGTTATTTATATTATTTAATAAAAGACGGCTGCTGTGGCCGATTTAATCCAAACAGTGGCTGTGTGTGGTTATTGGGAGAGGAAATGGGGAAGGTTAGTTAGCTAAATGATGGGGTAGTGGACCCGAGCGTAGCCAATAACCCTACTCAAGTGAGGCCGGACGAAGCGGCACGCTTCAGGGGAGGCCGGCATGAGGGGTTTTGTGAGCAAGGGTCAGGGAAGGTAAGGGTTAAGTGGATGAGTGCAGGGAAAGGGGGGAGGAGCTAGGAAGGGGCGGGGAGCGGCAGGCTGAAGTAGTGGTGAGGCAGGTCAGCGCCCGCCATTTTATGTGCAGAGAGCAGCATCTCCCTCCCTCCCTCCCGTAGTGTGTACTTGGATGTGGCAGGGCGGCAACGGTATATTATAGAGGGGATGCATTTATATAAAAAAAAATGTGTATTTTCTAAATAAATAAATGTAAAAAAAAAAAAAAAAAAAAAAAAATTGACAAGAGGTGGTGGACGGAGTGTGTCGTTAAGTGTTGCGTTTGTCGCAGCAGTCGTGGCGGGGGGAGGTCATAGAAGCTGGGGCTACTGGATGGTAACGGTGAATGAGAGGGCCTCAATGGTGGGGCTGGACTCTCAGAGTTGGGGCACCTGGTTGGCTTGGTATGGCGTCCGTCAGTTGGTGTCCCCGAGCTTGTGGTACGCGGCTGGGGGCAAGATGGAATTGCCGTGGTGGTTTGTGGTCGTTTAAGGTGCAGTTAGGCGGCTTCTAGGACCTCCCTCGTCAGTTAGACATGTATATATTTATATATATATGTCATTGTTATATCAAGTGTTATGTTTATTCATGTTATTTATATTATTTAATAAAAGACGGCTGCTGTGGCCGATTTAATCCAAACAGTGGCTGTGTGTGGTTATTGGGAGAGGAAAAGGGGAAGGTTAGTTAGCTAAATGATGGGGTAGTGGACCCGAGCGTAGCCAATAACCCTACTCATGTGGCTGGAGGTACATTAGACGGTCAGTGGATAACAAGCAAGGCCTGGAAATGCTGCATTCTGACAGCCCTCTGTGATGCTGGTAACATGTCTGCCATGTTGTGTTTGTACCGGGGGTCTAAGTATGTTGCCACCCAGTACTGGTCCTTCCCCTTTATGCTTTTTATACAGGGGTCTCTCTTCAAACTCTGGAGCATGAAGGCCCCCATTTGCACTAAATTGGAAATTGCTCATCGCCCAGGAGAATGTCGTCCTCGGTCTCCTCCCCCAGCCATGGACAACACCAGGGATTCCGAAAAGTTTAAAGTCCCCCTCAAAGCCTTATCTTCTTGCTCCTCCTCCTCCCCCCAACCACCATCCTCCTCTGACTCCCGCTGATTTGTCTCAGATGGAGTAGCCCCCAATGGGAATTCATTCAGCATTGCGACTTCCTCATCTTCTAGCTCCTGCTCCTCGATGGCTTGATCAATGACACGATGCAATCCACACTTCAGAAAGAAGGCGTAAGGTATGATGTCACTGATGGTGCCCCGGCTGCTACTGATCAGTTTGGTGATCTCATCAAATGGCCTCAGAAGTCTGCATGCATCGCGCATAAGCAGTCGCTGGCTTGGTGAAAAAAAAACAAGCTCCCCAGAACCTGTCCTGCTGCAGAGTTTGTACAGGTAGTCGTTAACGTCACATTGCTGCAGGAGCAGCCTATCAAGCATATACAAGGTGAAGTTCCAGGGCGTCGGGCTCTCACAAATCAGACGTCTGACGGGCAGGTGGTGTCGCCGCTGAACGTCAGCAAGGTGAGCCATGGCCGTGTAAGATCTTCTAAAATGACCAGAGATTTTCCTGGCCTGCCGCAAGATGTCATGGACCCCAGGGTATTTGGCAATAAATTGCTGCATGACTAAGTTCAGGACATGTGTCATTTTGCCCTGTTTCAGCACGCTCAGCAGATCGGCAACGTTGTCGCACACCACTTTACCAACTGTCAAATAGAGCGGGATTAGCCACTGCTCGGCCTCTGACAGCAGAGCTGAAAGCAGTGCAGGACCGGTGTGGCTCTTGGCTTCTAGGCACAACAGCCACAGCACAGCATGGCAATGTCTCACCTGGCACGTTGAATAGGTTCTGTTGAGCATGGGGTGTGCTGCGGAAGAGGCGGTAGCAGTGGAAAAGGAGGAGTCAGCCGAGGAGGAGACGAAGGATGAACTAGGAGGAGAAGAAGAGGCAGGCCTGCATGCAATCCATGGCGGCGACACCAAATCCACATAGGTGCCAGGGGTTACATGCTTGACAGCCGTCAGAAGGTTCACCCAGTGGGCAGTAAAAGTTATGTACCTTCCTTGCCCATGTTTGCTAGACCACGTGTCTGTGGTCAGATGTATCTTGTCACCGACACTGTGTGCCAGAGATATATTCAATTGCTGCTGAATGTGGCCATATAGCTCTGCGATGCCCTTCTGGGAGAAATATTTCCTCCGGGACCTTCCATTGCGGTGTGCCAATGGCCACAAATTTTCTAAAGGCTTCCGAGTCCACCAGTTTATATAGCAGTAGTTGGCAGGCTAGCAGTTCCGACAAGCCAGTGGTCAAGCCGTTGGGCAGGAGGGTTATTCGGCTTCAACAACTTTTTAAGCTCGAACATTTGGGCCACGGAAGCCTGCCTTCTGCCAGATGAACGCAACGATGGCAAGGTGGAAGGTGGAGTGGAGGACAAATGGGAGGAGAGAGGAGGAGAAGAGGCAAGACGTGGAGCGCCAGGAGTGTGGCTTTTTGTGGGTTCTGACGTCGTTGCTCCCATTGGGCTTGGTGATGGGAGGCCATTGTGCCTTCTTAAGGCGGTCGTCCCTAGGTGAGTGTTGGGCTTACCATGAGTTATGCGTTGACAGCACAGGATGCAGATGGCAACACTATTGTCAGAAGCTGAAATGTAAAAAAAAAAGCCCACACTGCAGAGCCATGTGCCGGCATCCTGGAAGCACAAGATGTGACCGTGCATGGTGGATGGCTAGCTCCAGATACATTTGCAGTCTGCTTTTTGCCTCCTGTGCACTGCGAGTTCTATCTGCTTCTCCTCTTTCTCTATCCCTTTGAACTCCCATCTTCTTCCTCTCTTGTGGGCACCTACGTGACATCTATCGACACGTCATTATCGTCATCTTCACCACCACTGACATTAGAGATCTCGTAGTAGGCAGCAACAGTGGGGACCACCCTCCTTGCGCTAATCTGGGTACTGTCGCTAGACCGCTGGGTGGTGGCCGTTGCTACCTCCTCTTCTTCATCCGATGCAAAGAATGGCTGTGCATCAGTAAGGTCTGGGAATGAATAGGAAAATAATTCCTCTGACTCGAGTGGAGGGGCTATGGTGGGGGTGGTGGTGGTGTCTTTGGGGGTGCACACAGCAGAGAGTGAGGCGGGTACATATACAGAGGATGAGAAGGGTGCAGAAGCAGAAGGCTGAGTGAGCCACTCAACCAACTCTGGTGCGTCCTTTGACATAATCGCAGGCGACTTCTCCGACTTCCCACTTAGGCCACGGCCTGGTACACCTGCCCGACCCCTACCATCCCTGTGGAACGGCCTACCTTTTCCACTGCCTGTCAGTTTCAAAATGACCATGTGCCAAAGTCCCTAGAGAAGAGCAGTATTTGTGGAAGCAGGTATATCACAGGCCTCAATCAATATTTGGTGGAAGCTGGTATGTCGCACCCCTCAATCGGTATTTTGTGGAAACAGCTTTATCCCACCCCTCAATCAGTATTTTGTGGAAGCAGGTATATAAAAAACCCTTAACCAGTATTTTGTAGAAGCAGGTATATTGCACCCCTCAATCAATATTTTGTGGAAACAGGTATATAGAACCCCTGAATCAATATTTGGTAGAAGCAGGTATATCGCACCCCTCAATCAGTATTTTGTGGAAGCCGGTGCATAGCAGGCCTTAATCAATATTTGGTCGAAGCAGGTATATTGCACCCCTCAATCAGTATTTTGTGGAAGCAGGTATATAGAACCCCTTAATTAGTATTTTGTAGAAGCAGGTATATTCCACCCCTCAATCAGTATTTTGTGGAAACAGGTATATGGAACACCTGAATCAATATTTTGTGGAAGCAAGTATATCAAACCCCTTAATCAGTATTTTGTAGAAACAGGTATATAGCACCCCTCAATCAGTATGTAGTGGAAGCAGGTATATCAAACCCCTTAATCAGTATTTTGTGGAAGCAGGTATATCGCACCCCTTAATCTGTATTTTGTGGAAGCAGGTATATCTAACCTCTTAATCAGTATTTTGTGGAAGCAGGTATATCACACCCACGAATCAGTATTTTGAGGAAGCAGGTGCATCGCGGCCCTCCATCCATATTTGGTGGAAGCAGGTATATCGCACCCCTCAATCAGTATTTTGTGGAAGCAGGCATATCAAACCCCTTAATCAGTATTTTGTGGAAGCAGGTATATCGCACTCTTCAATCAGTATTTTGTGGAAGCAGGCATATAAAACCCCTTAATCAGTATTTTGTTGAAGCAGGTATATCACACCCATGAATCAGTATTTTGTGGAAGCAGGTGTATCGCGGCCCTCAATCGATATTCGGATCTCAACAGCAGGGGAAAACGCTTCCGTTTTGTCCCCATTCATTGTCAATGGGGACAAAACTGAACTGAACTAAATGGAGTGCGCCAGAATGCATTCCGTTCCATTTGGTTGCGTCCTCATCGCGGACATAATAATGTTGCAAGCACCGTTTTTCTGTCCGCGATGTGGTGTGGAGCAAGAAAGATCCATCTTGACAATGTAAGTGAATGGGGACGGATCCATTTTTTCTGACACAATAGAAAATGGATCCGTCCCCATTGACTATCAATGGAGTTCATGACGGATCTGTCATTGCTATGTTGAAGATAATACAACCGGATCCGTTCACGACGGATGCAGGCGATTGTATTATCAGAACGGAAGCATTTTTGCTGGATACGTCATGGATCAGCAAAAATGCTGGTGTAAAATTAGCCTAACTTTGAAATGACTTCAAAAAAGTATATTCAGAAAATCAGCAACCTAAAAAAATAGAATAGTCACAAATTTTATGGAAGTGGCCACAAGCGATTAGCTTGTTCCTGGTTCTCATTTTTCTGTCTGGAGTGAGAGTATATATGTGTGTGTGTGTGTGGGGGGGGGGGGGGAGGATTGATTTTTGCTTTTGAAAATAGCTACAAGTTTACAAGTCCTTGCTTCTGGTGAGAGAGACTTGCCTTGGCTTCTTTGGGGGATCGAGGCCTACAATAATCTTATGAAAGATTCGGACAGGGCAGTGGATTCTGAAGGTTAAGGACTACCCTGATTTTATGATTTCACAGCAGAGAAATTTTGGTTTCACTTCATTTATTTATGAAAGAGGATGATCCCAGAATTCAGCTTCTATAGGTTCAGTTACCAAACAGTCTATTGGGAAAGATAGAAGACCAAAGGACAAATGGGGAAAATTCACAAAGAGAGTAATAAGGTCTGAAAGGACCAAGAAAACATAGTCAATACTTCTTCAAAAGCTTCATTAGGAGTCTCTGTCAGAAAATCCATCATGTTTGTAAAGAAAAGTGGCAAAGCATGCTGGGATATTCAACCCGTCAACATGGCGGACACCATGACAAAATCCTAATGGACACATTATAAGTCAAGCTCTGTCTTTCTGCTGCTGTGATGGAAATTTTAGAGGAAGTGTGAACAGAGAAACAAGAATAAAGAATGCACAGTAAATGAAAGCAGAAAGCCGTGTACAGTACAATATTGCTCATCCATATATGATTTCATCTCTGGAATTCCCAATCAAGTATGACAACATAATGAAATTGTTCACTACATTTCAAAAGGAAGGACTGGCAATGTTTATATTTTCTAGAGGCATGACCTTTTAAACAATGTACGTTTTATGACTACATAGCTATGTGCAGTAATGCAGTTTCCTTTCATACTTGCATAATCTTTGGAACATTCTGCTACAGAGGAATGATGATTGAGTGCTTTTTCCTTACTTATATGTCAAAGAGTATCTGTAATTAGCACAATCTCATCTTCACAGACAAAAACAAAGCCATATCCTTCAAGCATAAGTTATTTTATCATATCTTGTCTGCAATAACAGCTTGTTTAAAAGACCTTGGGGGAATTAATCATTCCCCCACACTAGTTTTCTGGCGTGAAAAAGTCGCAAACCTTGTGTTTGTCAATTTCTAAACTCTATTGCCTTTATTAGGTTCCCATCTGTAAAAAGCCATCTTGCCATTGGGGGGGGGGGGGGGAGGATTGATTTTTGCTTTTGAAAATAGCTACAAGTTTACAAGTCCTTGCTTCTGGTGAGAGAGACTTGCCTTGGCTTCTTTGGGGGATCGAGGCCTACAATAATCTTATGAAAGATTCGGACAGGGCAGTGGATTCTGAAGGTTAAGGACTACCCTGAGACAGTATTTTATGATTTCACAGCAGAGAAATTTTGGTTTCACTTCATTTATTTATGAAAGAGGATGATCCCAGAATTCAGCTTCTATAGGTTCAGTTACCAAACAGTCTATTAGAAGACCAAAGGACAAATGGGGAAAATTCACAAAGAGAGTAATAAGGTCTGAAAGGACCAAGAAAACATAGTCAATACTTCTTCAAAAGCTTCATTAGGAGTCTCTGTCAGAAAATCCATCATGTTTGTAAAGAAAAGTGGCAAAGCATGCTGGGATATTCAATCATATCATATCTTGTCTGCAATAACAGCTTGTTTAAAAGACCTTGGGGGAATTAATCATTCCCCCACACCAGTTTTCTGGCGTGAAAAAGTCGCAAACCTTTATTAGGTTCCCATCTGTAAAAAGCCATCTTGCCATTGGTAGATGGGCCCGACACTATTTTTATAAAAAAAATGTACATAAAGAGCTTTCAATTTTCATGTATAGTAAGTATAGCAGTGATGCAATTCAGAGTAATTCATTTTCCCAGTGTTTGCATGAGTCTTTGCACCCTATTTTTGCAACAAGCTATTAGCAAAGGTAGACTGCATGGTTAGGGGCTGGATTTTATAGAATTGTGGCAGAGACTGAATAAATCACTAGAGTTCAATGATTAAGAGGTGTGTCCCATAACTTTGTCCATATAGTATATGTTAAATAAATGTGTTTCACCTCCACATACAGCAGCCACACAAAAAAAAACATTACAGGTGAAACTTTTGTGAGGAGGAAGCACCAGGCAAAGCTCTACATTCTCAAGACACTCACTACCTGAATTGAGCTAGGAACGGAGCTAAACAGTCAACCTCTCAGCCTCCGTGAGGGGCTGTATCACACACAGTTCACTAACCACTGTAGGGGTTTCCTCTGTAGGGCTACCTCAGGGTCTCTTGAAACTCAACATGGGCCATGAAAAACATGGGCCATGAAAAGTGGGTTTTGGACATTTTCTTGAAAATGTTAAAAGTTGCTTCTAAAATTCAAAGCCTTCTGATGTCGTAAAAAATAAATAAAATTATATTTAAAAATGATGGCAACATAAAGTAGACATATGCTGAATATTTAATTAATAATTATTTTGTGAGGTATCACTACCTGCAGAGAAATAAAAATTTAGAAAATAGCAAATTTGTCAAAAATTTGGGATTTTTTAAAATAATTAAAGGTAAAACATATTGACTCAAATTCTCCACTAACATGAAGTACGATGTTTGTACTAACTCTTTGTCGCACACTGTAGAACTTGCTGTAAGTAGGGTTCCAACCCCGTTTGCAATGCGCCTGTTTGTGCGTTCCACAAAGCCCAGAAGTTGGGGGCATGTGGGACGAGGGGCTAGAATGCGCATTGTGGGACCTCCCCTGTACGGGCCATGTAATATCCAAAGCCGCCCACACAGCGCGGTCTCTATATTTAGTACATATAACGTATTGATGGCATACTATTTCCTTTGTTTTCCCACACCTCTTCCACTCTAGCCCCTCTTTCCTATGCGTTCCACATGCCTCCAACCTCCAAGCTTTGTGCAATGCACACACAGGCGCATTGCAAACGGGGGGAGATACTTCCCTATTCTTCCCCTACTTAAACAAGGATTTGATCTACTACAGGTAGACGCTTCATCCACCTACATGTGACTTCACATACCTACGTTTGCACTGCATCCTATTTGTTTTACTTCATCACTGCGACATAGGTAAGTACTCCAAATCTAAGTTGGCAAAAATGATTATTAATAGCTTTGGGAAATTTTCTCCATACAGGGTACTTTCTCCCCAGACTGGGTACTTCTTCCTTATATGAGAAACAGACCAAAATTGCGACCTAAAAAGGGAGCGACAAGGGTATCTCATCACATGGAACTCATTGCATCCAGGATAACGTGCATATTTTCCCTGGTCTTTTGTAATATATTTTCATAATACATGTTTTGCAATACAGTCTGATGAAAGATGTCATTTTCCAGGAATGCTAGCTCCAGCAATGTAAACTATTATTGCAAATGTTTATTACAATTCGGAAAAATATCATACTTGATGGAAATCATATTTTCTATCTCCATGTTTTGTTTTTGACTATACATATAGATGTGTATTCTGGTCAGTACTTTATTTTCTTTATCTTCTTTGTTATAGGCAGTGTCTGAGGAAGTCCTGCGTGCCAAAACGTCACTTGAATACTGCCGTATGTCAAAATAAAATTCTCTACTATCAAGATCAAAATCCTGATGCTGTAGTTGTATGTATTTATTATAATTATTATTATTATTATTAATGAAGTACGATGTATCACGAAAAAACATTAAACATTCTTGGAATTGTTTGGATAAGTTAAAGAATTAAAAAGCTACTACCACATAAAGTGAAGTCAGATCTGCAAAATTAGGCTCTTTTTTTAAATTTTACATATCGGACATATTATATATCACCACCAGTATTCTAGCAGTGTAATTTATTACACCTTAACTGATTTGCATACATACCTATTGAACCTGTTCATTATGGGAACCTGGTCATGTGATCTCAAGTCTGACACCTTGCTCTGATGTATAAACAAAAACTCGGTCTCACCCGTGTGGCTGACTTCCTCTGAACTACAGGATGACATCATTGTGACAACCACCCGTCAATCCCGTCGCACTATGCCACAGTTGCCATACAGGTCTTGTCCACTAGAGACTTCTGGAGGTGAATCCACTGTGAGCACAGTAGATGTTTAAGATTAGTTGGTGTGCCCATACATGATACAATCGCAATTGTATGTACAATTGGTAAAATAAAATTATCGATTTTGCGCTGGAAATCAAATTAATTTGCTGCCACCACTCTTCGCATTGAATCGAAGCGAAGATACCCCAGCTAGCTAATCCTAAAGGGACGAAATGGTTATATGCAGCCTAGCTAACCAATTAACAATGCATAAAAATAAGACAATTGCGAAAGAATGTCTCCACTGAGGACAGAGTTCTTAGCATAGACCAGATAATCAGGTAACAAGGGCAAAACTTGAACGATTAAGTCATTAGTTTTATTTTAAAAACTATGCACAAATATACATAAAAAATGACAGATAAATATACCTGCCAGTCGAACAGATTGGTTGGATGGAAATAGGTAAGACATGGAAAGGAGTAGAATGTCTGTAAGTTCAGAATTACCGTGGTAGGGTCCAGTAAAAGATAAAGTCTTTGCCAGGAATAATCCAAGATGGCGGTGTGCCCGTGTCCAGTGGGCGGTCATGATGTTAATCGACTTCAGATGGTAGATGAAGGACCGCTGTGGGTCGCTGTGTTTTACCCACTCTGTAGCTGGTAGTGGCTATGACACATACAAGCCCAGCCCTATGTAATTGGAAGAGGGGCAGTTCTTGCTCTGAGAGGGAGAAAATCTGGCAGAATCTTGGCTTTGCCAGTTTCTCCGTACCCGTAGGTCAAATTAAGAAATAAAGTTCTTATTTATAATCAGGACAATTTTACACATCATCTGATACCAAATATGACTGGACGATAATATAGGGTGCCTGAGAACTGTTATATCTCAGAACGGGAATTTCCAATTGACTTGAGGATTTCCTGGAAGGTGTGTTAGAAGAACTGATACATTTTCTGAAGAGATTGTTCATTTTGTATTTTCCTAACCCAGGAAATATGAAGGAAATATGGGAGAAATATGAACTTTATGGATTGAAGGCGACCTTAAGGTCATCTTCCTTCTTGTACCAACCAGCTGTGTGATAATTTTCTGTCCTTCGCTTTTGAAGGTCTGACCAGGCTTAAGAAGTGTGAAAACTCATGCTGTGTTGGGGCTGCTCAGACTAGAGAGAAGGCCTGTTTTTGAGGTTTTGTCATGATGATATCAGATTGATGGATGTATAACCTGACTGGAGGTCAGTATATCCCTGTATTTTGTTGAAGATATAAAGTCTCCCCTATGTAAAGGACCAGAAGTCAAGATATATAGTAGGTGAATGTCTACAGTGATTATCCGAAGCTCTGTGATAATTTTCTGTCCTTCGCTTTTGAAGGTCTGACCAGGTTTAGGAAGTGTGAAAACTCATGCTATGTTGGGCTGCTCAGACTAGAGAGAAGGCCCATTTTTGAGGTTTTGTCATGATGATATCAGATTGATGGATGTATAACCTGACTGGAGGTCAGTATGTCCCTGTATTTTGTTGAAGATATAAAGTCTCCCCTATGTAAAGGACCAGAAGTAAAGATATATAGTAGGTGAATGTCTACAGTGATTATGCGCAGTTATATAAATCTCCTGACTCACACTGCCTGCCTGTACTATCTGCGTATACTGAATCTCCAGTGTAGTTCTATGAGATGGAGCATCACACTGGTCTCCCTTCCTCCTACATGTAAGAGCTGACAGGGAGAGAGATGACAGGACAGAGAGGGGAGACAGGCTCAAGCTGTATCACATAGGAAAACATGAGGACCCTGAAGTGTGAGTGGACAGCAGCTCTGTCACTAATCTGTTATGGCTGCCCTCAGAGGACACAGAGCAGTGCAGTGTGGTAAGACTCTATGTCTCTGCAAAGCCAGGCATGATGAGAAATTTAGGATTCATTGGGAAAACCATATCTGAGGCAAGAAGGAATCAAATTACACATAAAAAAAAACAGGTATACACAAAGCATGCACAAGAACCTCTATCTTAATCTTTAATAATGGCAAATCCTACCATTATTAAAATCATGGAGTGCTTCTTTAAGGTGGAAACTGGCTGTGTCCTAAAGGGGTTAATCACACCCATTCACATTGTCTGAATACACCCTTAATGTGATATGGTTGGTTGTGGCATGGTCAGGGGTACACCTAGCCTTTATTCAGGTGAAACCTGAAACAGCGCCCCCCCCCCTCCCCAATGCCAATTTCTTAACCTAACCCCCCTCCCTTCAGCCCATGGCCCTTTGGCTGCCCCCCCTCTTGCCCCTACCTGGTGCTGCCTGAGGTGATCGCCTCACCTGGCCTCATTGTTGGTGCACACCTGGGCATGGTAGAAGAAGCTCAATGCTTGGCCCTCTTTCTACCACAGTTCCCATAGCCCCACTTCTTCATGAGGCTCACAATCTTATTTCCCTACTTAAGGTCCAATATGTACATACAAATGGTTGGTTAGTTTATTAGCTAGCATGTTCAGCTATCTGTATATTTTCAGATAACATTAGGTTAGCCAAAGGAGTAAAATGCCCATAATCAAAGGTCTAAGTGAAAAAGACAATGTAATGAGATGACTCACCTCCTAGATGGCACTTATAATACCGTTGGCTTCTCTAGCAGAGGGGCATTTGGGCACCCTCTGGCACCTCTGCATCCCTTAAAAAACTGATAAAGAAGACTGGACATCCCGAAGGTAGTTGCAGAAAAACAGACGCTTAATAAACTGTGGGCTATTATGGATAATACCTCACAACCCTTGTACACTACTGTGGCCAACTGGAGAAACACATTCAGCAGTAGACTGATACAGCTAAGCTGCATCTTAAGGCTGCATTAGACAGCCCCGATTTAACAGGCGATTATTGTTAGGGAAGCATTCCTTCCCGGCAATTGTTTGCTTGCAGCGATCTCCTCCTCAGTATATGGAGGAATCATCGCTTGCCAGCAGCAGATCCTGATTAGACACTACAATCTGCTGCCAGCAAACAAGTTTTTAACCTGTCAAAAGATGTAGAGTGCCTGATGAACGAGCATTTGCTTGTTCATTGGGCAATTGGTGGCAGTATTGGACTACCAGATCATCGCTAACAAGCGTTCATAGTAACATCTGCCAAAAAATCGTCAGGTGCAATACAGGCTTTACCCTATGTGTACAATTCATATTGCCATTTATACTATTACAATGCTTTTTCTGTCTTCTTCTTATGTAGTATGTACAGCACTGCGACATAACAAGTTATTTTTCTCTTTCAAAATTCCTGAATATTCCTTTTGAAAGTGTGCCTGTTAACTATATGATTAAAAGCTAACCTTAGTGGATATTGCATGTAATACTACCTCCCCGTGGTTAATGAATGCCATGTGTATGACTTTTATCAATCATTGTCCAAAGGGCATTTCTCGTACCAATATATTAGGCTGCAGAGTGACAGTGAGATGCGGTCTTTCTTAGTTGACACTCTTTCGCTCTTCCAGTCATGAAGAATAGCGTGTACACAGTGCTGCGATTCTCTCTGCTAATCATTGGCTTTTGCCTGGTGTGCCTGGGAGCCTTCTATGTATCCTCAAGCTACTCTTGTAACTGTCGAAGTGAGACTATTGTAGCATATACTTTAATGCCTTTGGGATTTGTGCTTCTTCTGATTGGGATTTTTTGGAGCACATACCACGAGGCTAACCACAAAAGTCTGTTTCGAAGCGTAATCAGAAGAATTCATAGCCAACAACAAGTCCATATTGAGACTGTAGACAGGTATGTAGCTAAAACTATTGTACTGAATCTCCATTTTATCTTTGTGTGCAGTTGGGTGACTGTACACCTGAAATGATACTAGTTTATAGTGGATATTATTAGATAGATAGATAGAGCAGGGGTCAGCAACCTTCGGCACTCCAGCTGCTGTGAAACTACAACTCCCAGCATACTCGGCTCTTCTTGTAACTCTCACAGAGGTAAAAGGAGGATTCTGGGAGTTGTAGTTTCACAACAGCTGGATTGCCAGAGGTTGCTGATCCCTGCTATAGAGATAGAGAGATAAGAAAGAAAATGTTATGGGCAGCACAGCAATATTTAAGTAAATGCGGAGTGCCAGCGGCTGAAGAGGCGATCCACCAACCCAAAAACTATAATAAAAATAAACTCCACTGCACTTCCAAAAGAAAAAAAGTATTTGTTTAATCAATCACTAAATAGCAACGTTTCACTAAATTGGGACCAGTACTTTTTTTCTTTTGGAAGTGCCGTGGAGTTTATCTTTATTATCGTTAGATAGATAGATATAAGATATATGGATATGAGATTAATAGATAGATAGATAGATAGATAAGAAAAGATGCTCCAGAATCGCTATTCTATGAAGAAAAGCAATTAAGGAGTCATTAACTTATGCGCTTAGAAATTCTTCCGATAGAATGATATATTCAGAGTCTATTATATAGTAAAAGGTGGAGTTTCCATAAAAAGCACCCCAGTGCAGTTAAGAAAGGAAAAGGAATCTGATTGGTTGATTCAGATGTCAACACTTTCTTCAAACAAACGATTCCTGAATGAAAGGTGGGGTCAGATAACTGGACTGTCAATCTGTACTGTAGAAAATGTAATCAGTGGGATTATAGGGTAACATTAGTGCCAGTTAGTCCTCTTTAATATTCTTCTGGCTTGCTACTGATTTGATACTCAGTACTGCACCAAGAGCATGCAGCATTAAAATAGTATGCACGGTTCCAATGATCAATTGGTATTGTTGTGATGCTTATAAAAAACCCTAAGGACACTTTCACACAGTCAGTGTTTGATCAGTGATTGCGAGCCAAAACCAAAAGCAGAAGCTATACAGACATAAGATATAATGGAAAGATTTGCACCTGTTCTGACCTGGTTCTGGGTTTGACTTACAATCACTGATCAAGCACTGACTGTGTGAAAACAGCCTAAGTTAGGAACATTGTTTAACTCTTATTTCTTCTGCTAAAGATTAAATAGAAGATTGATAGAAGAGTAAATAATGACAACCTTCTTTATCTTGTATTTTTAGGCCTGATTACTACCCACCATCCTATGACAGTGCCATGCAGCACACCCCTTCTAACGCTACATATATCAATATGGAAACAGAAGGCTTCAACATCCCTCCTCCACTATACACCGAGACTGCCATGGAAGTAGTGGATGAAACCTATATGAATGAAGATCCCCCTCCCTATGAAGCTTCTGTGCAAGAATACACCTCTCAGTCTTTCCCCAATTGCGAAGTTTCAGAAGAGGCTGCAAATGACTGAATACATCAACTAAATGTCAAAGATGTACCGTTGACAGCTGATCAGTAGAGGGCGCTATAATGGAAAAAGAATAGCTGTTGCTCCCAAATCTCGCTGCCAGAAAAGTGAGAAGTAACTACTGCAGCAAAGCAACATGTCAGGAAGGAAACAGTAGGGTGCACCTATGTATTCAAGTCACATGCTCTGAAAAGCAGACCATATTTATACATATAGATCTGCAGCATTTATGATTGTGGAATATTTCTGGAAACCGATTCCACATATATCCAATGTTTCGTTACTGACAGTATATGTGTTGCCTAGGAAAGAGTCTGGAATGAAGGAAAAGATGGGTCGTTTATGTGAAGTCTACGCTAACAATGGAGATGGATGAGCTCATTTTAATGTATAGGCTTCATGCAAGTACATCTCTAACCTGTTGTAATGATGCCGATAGCACAAATGCACTGTAATATGGTGGACAAGACGGTGGGTCATGCTCCATAAGACTTGTTACAATCACAAATTAGGGAACTACCAGTATTTTCTTTAAATCAGCCATAGAGACTTCCATCAAGTCTAGAAATACTAGAAGTGGACATTTCAGAAATACTGTGACTGTATATCCATGACAAAAGTATTGTGTTAACAGCATTAGCAAGGATTGTTTGGTCCAGTGCCAGTATGAAGGCACTCAATGAAATATGCTTGACGAACTAGTAGCCTTGAAATCTTGGGCCGTATGAAAGAGTTTAGATATTAGCCAGACAAATGCCAGGAGTCCTTCCTATATTATTAGACTGAAATACAATATGAAGTGTTGCTACACAGTGACATGCTGTACTTACAATATGGTGTTTGTTGTGTTGTGTGTTTTTTTTACTGTATTTGTATTGTTTTTAAATGTTATTGTTTTTTGTTAAAATAAATATTTATTTTAAATATTAACGATTCTGTGAAATTTACCTTATTCATTACATGTAGAGATGAGCAAATTTCTCAAATTCGATTCGGCTGGTTTGCCCAATTTTTGAAAACATTTGGTGCAATCTGAATTTGTTCATGGCGAATCGTGTTAAAAAAACTGCTATTTCCTGGCTGCAGAGAGCCTTTATAGTGGTGTAGAACACTGTGCCTTGCAGTAACACGCATAGGGAGTCTGCTGTGGTAGTGAAACAATACTGTGAGTCAGTATGACATGCAGATGACAGGTGTCGCTCTTAGAATCACTGCACACTTCACTTATTTGGGCAGTTACGGGGCCAAAACTGACCAAATAACTCAAGTGTGTACTCAGCCTTACACATCAATGTTAGCGTCAAGAAGAAGTGCACTCTATTTATACCGTCGGCAGCTGATTCCACGTAGATGTCTACAGAACCTGTTCTATTAAACGCTTATACAAGTAGAGCCCCCCCGACAGAGTGGAGAGGGTGTCAGCAGTAAGTTTGTGTTGACGCCCCTAAAAAACTGATACTGTCTGTGGAGCATCCGCCTTCACTCGGTCACCATTTGGTCAGTAATTTATCAGTATTGCTAAAGCCCAAAAAAAACAGGAGTGGATCCAAAACAGAGATGAATAGAATATTTGCATGTCTTCTGTGTTTTGTAGCCACTCCTGCTTTTGGCTACCAAATCATAAGCCAATTCTGATACAAAATAGGGACCATGTCATGCAGGCCTTACAGCTGTTGCATAGACAGGATCTGTTGTGTGTCTCATTTTTCCTTCCTTCTGACGGATCAGCAGAATGGTCAAATAAATGATGATGTCTGCCAGGCCGAAAGGCAAAATAGTGGCCCAGTCATAAAGTGTTGGGAACAGCATGAGAAGTCCACAGAGTGGCCCTATGACATAGTGATGAGGTGGAAGCAGTATGAGGAGACCACAGAGTGGCCCAATAACAGAGTCTGGAGGTGGTAGCAGCATCAGGAGGAGGCCACAGAGTGGCACAAAGACAGTGTGGAGGTGGCAGCAGCAGCATCAGGAGGCCACAGAGTGGCACAATTGAAGTGTGGAGGTGGCATAAGCTACAGCATCAGGAGGAGGCCACAGGGTGGCACAATGAGTGTGGAGGTGGCAGCGGCATCAGGAGGCCACAGAGTGGCACAATGACAGTGTGCAGGTGGCAGCAGCAGCATGAGGAGAACACAGAGTGGTGCAATGACAGTGTGTGGAGGTGGCATCAGCAGCATAAGGAGGAGGCCACAGAGTTGCACAATGACAGTGTGGAGGTGGCAGCAGCAGCATCAGGAGACCACAGAGTGGCAAGGTAACATAGTCTGGAGGTGGCAGCAGCATCAGAAAACCACAGAGTGACCCAGTGACAGAGTGGGGAGGTGGATGGCAATACAAGTACCAGCTGAAAAAGGTGGGTGAAAGAAAGAGCACTTGGCATCAGATGTGTGACATCAGGTGGGTGGCAGCATCAGAATAGTAGCTGAGGCAGGCAGCCAGAAGAAACCGGTCTCTTTTGTCAAAGTGTTGGTGTGGCACCATGAATGATCTAGTCTGATGCATCAGGCATTGGTGGGTGGAAATCCTGGCTGATCCACGTCTGATTCATCTTGACAAAGGTCAGTCACTTCACATTTTGGGTGGACAGGTGAGTTCTTCTTGGGGTAACTATGCCCCTCGCCGCATTAAACACCCGCTCTGATGCCACACTACTAGCCAGGCAGGACAGCTTTTCCAGAGCAAATTCTGCCAGTTGTGGCCACAAATCCAGTCTGTCTGCCCAGTAGTCCAGCAGATCTTCAATGTAGGGTGGCAGGGTGCTGTCCAAGTATGCCATCACCTGCTGGTTCAGGTTCTGCTCCAGGTCCTGGTGAGTAGTTTCTTTGGCGGATGAAGAAAGCTGCTCATCAGCGACTCTAGACTCAAGTTGCTGCTGCTGCTACAGCAGCCATGGCAGAGGAACGTGAGTGCAGAGGGCTCCCCCGGTCAGATCTGCAAGATGATGGACGATGTAGCAGATAGGCAGCGGACAACTGACTACATAGGATGTCTCTATAGTAGTTCAGCTCGTCCTCCCTCTCAGCGGGTCCCCATTTTGGACCTGTAGCTAGCGTCCAACAAGGTGGAGAGCCAGAAGTCATCCCTCTGGCGAATGGTGACAATTCGGCTGTCACTACACAAGAAAGTGAGCATGCATTGGGCCATTTGTGCAAGTGACTCGGACGGACTCCCTGCCTTCATCTCCACTGCATACTGCCACGGTGTGTCTGGGTCCTCTGCCTCATCTTCCTCATCACCCTGTAGCTCCTCTGGCTGCTCCTGCTCCTCCTCTCCTGTCACCTGTGTAGAAAAACAACCCATTTCGCTACACATTGCTTGTGCTCCAATGTCCTCCTCCTCCTCCAGTTCAGCCCCCACAGGGCTCATGTGGCTGTGAGATCTAGGCTCCAGTTTCCTGACCAGCCAGATTTACCAGTATCTGTTCCAGGACATGAAGCATTGGAATGACGTTGTTCATCCCATAGTCCTGGCGACTGACAAATAACGTGACCTCCTCAAAGGGCCTGAGCAAACGGCAGGTGTCACGCATGAGCTGCCACCTGATGACATCGAAGTTACACAGGGGAGAACTCCTGTCTGCTTGGATAATCAAGAAATGGTTTATGGCCTTTCTCTGTTCGTATAGTTGGTCCCATATATGGGGGGTGGAATTCGAACGGGTGGAAATATCGCATATCAGCCTATGTTGGGGGATGCCGTTCCGCCGCTGCAGCTCAAGGAGTGTGTGCTTTGCATTGTACGAGCTGAAGTGTATGCAGGCCATTTTTAGGATGTCTTGCAGATGCGTGGAAGACTTCAGGAACCGCTTGACAACCATATTGAACACGTGTGCCATGCGGGGCACATTGGCTCAGCCCTCCTTGATGTTCTTCCCGTTGTCGGTCACCATGGTTCTGATTTCTTGATCAAGGACACGATTTCTTGATGAAGGACACGGAGCAGTTCCTCCCCTGTGTGACTTTGTTCGCTCAGGCAAACGAGGTGCAGAACAGCTTGACAGCGTCGTGCCCTGCACATGTGGTATGCTGAATGGGGACATGGTGGAGGATGAGAAGATAGAGGCGGACATTGTCGCAGGACCAACGGCGTGAGAACGTGGAGGCGGAACGGTGTCACCTGGCCAAGTTGCTGGTGTGCCTGTGCAGGATCCACATTCACCCAGCGGTAAAGGACATGTATTGTCCCTGACCGTAGTTACAGCTCCACGCGTCAGCGCTGCCGTGCACTTTGGAAGACACCGACAGGCTTGAGTACTGGCCCACCTTCTGTTCTACATACGTGTGCAGGGCTGGTACTGCCTTTTTGGCAAAGAGATGACAGCTTGGGACTCTCCACCTCGGCTCGGCACAAGCCATCAGTTCTCTGAAAGGAGCAGAGTCCACCACTTGGAAAGAGAGGGACTGCAGCATAGCAACTTGGCCAGGAGCACATTCAGCTTCTGTGCCGTTGGATGAGTGCACGCATACTGTCGTCTCTTCGCAATCGCTTCGGTGATCGATTGCTGACGTAATGACTGACGAGGAGTAAGAGGAGGAGCATCAGGACCAGCAGATGATGGGAAGGACAGACAGCTCCCTGCGGCTGAGGTGGTTGGGCTTGACTGCCTGAAATCGGGTGCATGCCACTGGGTAATGCAGCGGTTGCTGCGGCAGGCTGGACCACGACATCGGAGCCACGGTTCTCACAGGCCACTTTATGGTGATGCTGCATATGTTGACGCAGGGCTGTGGTGCCAACATTGGCACCCTGGCCACGCTTCACCTTTTGTGTACAGATTCTACAAATGGCCATATTCACCTCCTCCGGCGGCTTAACAAAAAACTGCCAAATCGCTGAGTAGGTGATTTTACCCCCAGCACTCAGCACTGACTGACTTCTACCGCCGCTGCTTCTGTGAACTTCTGCGCCACTACTTTACGGGCAGTTAGGCTCCTGTGAAGTGGGTGGTCTACCCTGGGCACGTTTGACTCCAGACCTCCCACTGCTGTCACCCTGCTGACTCCCGGCCACGCTAGAGACTTGCTGGCTCCGCCGCTGCCTTACGGGCAAGCTGCCACCCTCTTCTTCCGATGATGAAGCCCCTAATTCACCTGCCTCCCAAGTGCAATCAGCTACATCATCATCATCGAGTACTGTCTGCCCATATGAATGAAGAGATGAATCCAGCATCGACGTTGAAAATATTGTCGGTTCCTTTTTTTTTATATAGTACAGATCCATACAGTGACAGCATCACCTCAGTGTTCCAAGTGATCATCTACGCGTTTCGAACAAACGTGTTCTTAATCATGACTGGACATCACTGATGTCCTCCTCAATGGTCTCTGGGTCGGGAGCCTGATGGCTCGCAACACCTGCTCCCACGCCACTCTCCTCATCACTACTTGCCTGCCTACTGGAGCAAGCGGCGGATGTCTCCTCCACATTTTTGGCTGGCCAGTAGCTGCTGACTGTCCTTTAGTAGCTCGCCCTCGCTGTATAGTGGAGCTGAGCCCACAGCATATAATACTTCTCTGGCTGAGGGAACAGAAAAGGACAGAGGCAGGTTGAGGATAGGTTAGGGCACAGCGCCTGATCCCGGGCCATGCCAACTAAGGGTTGTGTCTGACGATCCCACCGACTCTTGGCTGGGTGTGTCTGATGTCACTTGGGATGAAGTGGATGACCGAGTCAACCACTCAAGAACCGCTGGGTTCAAGACACGACCGCTAGATGACACTGGGAGCTCAGGCCTCTCGCTGCGACCCCTGCTGCCACACCCCCTTACTATACTGTGACCTGTGACTGCTCCAGAAACATTTAGGCCTCTGCCAGTCCCCTGTGCAGGGCCTGGCACTTCTTTGTCTCACATACTGTTAGATCAAATAAATAAAAAGGAAATTAAAACACCCAAAAAAGTCTGTAATTTTCTCACTTCACCACACAACAGCTAATAAGCCCCCCCCCCCCCCCACTATTACAGGGCAAAAAGGGCTTTAGAACATATAACTGCACCCTAAACGCAAACATATTTTTTTTTGCCACTAATACACACCAAAAAAGGCTGTCATTTTCTCACTACTCCACTCAATGGCGAATAGTTTTTTTCGCACCACTAATACACGCAAGAAAGTTCCTTAGAACATATAACTGCACCGCTGAACGGCATATATTTTTTTGCCACTAATACACGCCAAAAAGGCTGGAATTTTCTCACTTCACCAGACAACTGCAAATACCTTTTTTTGTGCCACTAATACATGGCAAAAAGGGCTTTAGAACATATAACTGCACCGCCGAATGGCAAATAATATATATTTTTGTGCCACTAATACACGCCAAAAAGGGCTTTAGAACATATAACTGCACTGCTGAACGGCAAATAATATATATTTTTTTGCCACTAATACATGCCAAAAAGGGGTTTAGAACATATAACTGCACCGATGAACGGCAAATAATATATAATTTTCTGCCACCTATACACGCCAAAACAGGCTGTAATTTTCTCACTTCACCACACAACGGCTAATAAGCCCTTTTTTCCCCACTAATACAAGCCAAAAAGTGCTTTACAACAATAACTGCAACGTACAGTGTCAAATAAGACGTAGAAATATTTACTTGTAATAAACCCTATTAATGGCTGTATCAAACAGCACTTGCACCCCAATAACAAGAACGGTTTGCTGGAATTAGAGAGCTGTATAATGGCAATTTGTATCCGCAGTCAGTGCAGCAAGGTGTAATAGGATTGTTGCTATTACCCAGGCTGTAAATTCCCCTACTGAACCCTGCTCTGCTTCAATACTGTGGAATGATTCCTCCCTTTCCTTTCCCTGAACTTCTATACAGCAAAATAAAAGTTTTAAAGTCTTTCCTAGCACTGTCCCTAACGCCTCCTGACATCTCTCCCTGCACTAAGTACACTGGAAAATGGCTGAATCCAAGATGGCTGACGCTATTTATATGGCTGTGACATTACAGGGCTGGCTGGCTGCTGATTGGCTGCATGCATGGCATTGTGGGTGATCCCTCGTTCCCAGAGTTCCTTGCTCCATGTCCTAACACGTGCAGCAGCCATTTTAGGAAAAAATTTGATTAGTTACTACAAAGCATGAGGAAATTCGGATTCGGTGCAAATCGAATTTTTCCTGAAATTCGGATCGAATTCCACTTCGTCAACTTCGATTCGCTCATCTCTAATTACATGCGTCACAAACAAAGACATCTGGGTTGCTTGAATCATTGGGATCTCACATGCAATTTTCGTTGCAGAAAAGATGCAACCATAAGTATGCTGTTTTGGATTGCTTCTTTAAATACTTCAAAGCCATTTTACTATAGCACTTAACTAATATATTTGTATATTTGTATAATGGTTAGAAAATATTTATGCAAATCTCTAATATTCGGCTGAGGGTACACACAGACAGCTGCTGTCCAAAAAATGTCTATGGAGGAATGTACAGTGCTGCCCATAATTATTCATACCCCTGGCAAATTTTGACTTAAAGTTACTTTTATTCAACCAGCAAGAAATTAACGGGAAATGACATAGGTGTCTCCCAAAAGATAATAAGACGATGAACAAGAGGCATTATTGTGGAAAAAAAAAAATTATTCTCAGCTTTTATTTACATTTGAGCAAAAAGTGTCCAGTCCAAAATTATTCATACCCTTCTCAATAATCAATAGAAAAGCCTTTATTGGCTATTACAGCAATCAAACGCTTCCTATAATTGCAGACCAGCTTTTTGCATGTCTCCACAGGTATTTTTGCCCATTCATCTTTAGCAATGAGCTCCAAATCTTTCAGGTTGGAGGGTCTTCTTGCCATCACCCTGATCTTTAGCTCCCTCCACAGATTCTCAATTGGATTCAAGTCTGGACTCTGGCTGGGCCACTCCAAAACGTTAATGTTGTTGTCTGCTAACCATTTCTTCACCACTTTTTTTGTGTGTTTTGGGTCATTGTCATGCTGAAATGTCCACTGGTGCCCAAGGCCAAGTTTCTCTGCAGACTGCCTGATGTTGTTGTTGAGGATCCTCATGTATTACCCTTTTTTCATGGTGCCGTTTACTGTGATTAGGTTCCCTGGTCCATTGGCTGAACCCCCCCAAAGCATTAGGTTCCCACCACCATGTTTGACAGTGGGGATGATGTTCTTTGGGTTGAATGTGTCTCCTTTTTTCAAGTCAACTGGACGCTTTTTGCTCAAATGTAAATTCAAGCTGAGAATGATGTTTTTTTTCCCACAATAATGCCTCTTGTACATCATCTTAATATCTTTTGGGAGACACCTATGTCATTTCCCGTCAAACAATTACTTGCTGGTTGAATAAAAGTAACTTCAAGTCAAAATTTGCCTGGGGTATGAATAATTATGGGCAGCACTGTATCTGTTATTCCAGTTTTTTGGTGTTGAAAAACCCAAATTTTGGCGTGTCTTGTTTTGCTACAAAATTTCTGACCTTTTGTCTTTTTGTGCCACTGGGGTGGGGTTGGGTGTGTCGAGAGGTTTGTTGGATGGTAAACTCACTCCAGTAGAGGGGTGGTGTAAAAAAAGCAATACATAAAGCCTCATGCACACGTCCGTGAAACACGGTCCGTGTGATACCGGCCTGGATTTCGTCTGAGTGCAGGAGCGCACGGCGTCATTGGTTGCTATGACGCCGTGCGCTTCATGCTGCCGCCGCAGTGCGGTATTAAACTGGTATGAAACTGTGGTGTTTCACGTACGTGTGCATCAAAGCTTAAGGAGTAAAACAAATTAACATAGCTAACCAGCTAAGTGAGTGGTATAAGAGAAAAACGTCACACCACTTTGCATAGATAAGCCCTATTTTTTTTTTAAGTCAGAATTGTGTAGTGCCGGACTTGATAGCTGCTTCCCCTTTGCATACATCAGTGGACTGTAGGTGTCACTTAACAGGAAAAATCTGACAAGAAAAAGTTGGTGTATAGCCCTAGCCCTAAAGGGTCATCCTAGGCAAAACTGAGGAATAGAAGATGGTAGCCTTTGACTTATATTGTTTTATCTGCAAACTCACGGAAATGTTGGAATGGAAAAGGCAGGCTAAGGGGTATAGAAGAAAACTGAATTTTTCATGGTTGCCTGGACCATATAACAACACACCTATTTATGGTATTATAGTCACAATATGAAATAATGAGTACAAACAGGTAGTAAGCACCACCGCATAATCTTTATTAATACATATAGATACAATACACAAAAAGCCATCACTTTAAAAACACAAATAAAATAAAACCAAATAGAAATGGTGGTCACAGTGCAAAAGAAAATGAGTTACACAATAATAGGGCAAATTTATGCCAGGGAACAGAGTGCAGACAGCTCTTAAAGAATGTGAAATAGTCATACAAATCCTAGATCCGTAATAATGTGTTGGTGGAGAGGAAGGAGATATACATGTCAAAGAAAAGCTCCAAGTGGGGACCGTACTGTTTGTGCCCATTACAACTATTATACCATGAATAGGTGTGTTATTTAGTAGAGCAGACTAATATTTCTATCTTTTCCTTTGAGGAAATATATCTTCACTTCTGTTATTTACATCTTTACCTCTGTTGTATCTTGTACAGTAAATCCATGTGTTATTCCATGCTCCATGCTGTTACATGCAGCCAGAGAAGGACTGGCCATAGACCCTACACGAAAATTTTCTGGTGGTGCCATCCAAGCCCTCCCCATGCTATCAGCCCCAGGTACATAATGATCTGATGATCTCAGCTTTAATTAATACAAGGACCATGAAGTACTTATGCACCTGGCCAGCAGCCGCAGGTATCCTAGTGAATTCAACTGTATTGCTGTCCTCAGGACACTTGAATACTACAGCAGGGACTGCGGTATTTTGTGCTGCACTGTGGTATTTGGTTCTGCTGGGGCAGTATTTTGTGCTGCACTGTTGTATTTGGTTCTGCTGGGGCAGTATTTTGTGCTGCACTGTTGTATTTGGTTCTGCTGGGGCAGTATTTTGTGCTGCACTATGGTATTGCTGGCCCCACCCACTTCTGTTGTCACTGCCTAATTGTACTGCCCCACCTTCTTTCAGTTTGGACCCACCTACAACATGTTTTATTATATTTTTAGGGCCACATTAAGTTCCCAGTCCACAACTGCATTCAGCAATCTTTATAAAACGGATCTTACTGACATTATTTTAAAGAGGTGGTCCAGCTTTTTTGACTTTTTAAAATGTCAACCTCAGTCTGCTGTACCTGGTAAAAAACTTATACTAACCTGCACCTTCCACTATGTTCTGGCTCCCTGGGTCCCTGACTACCTTCAGCGGTCTTCCAGTCTCTGTACTATAAACGTCCAGGCAGATAGGTCATGTGTGATGCTGCAGCCAATTACTGGCCTCAGTGGTCACATGTCCTCAAGTGGCATGTGACCTAGCAGTTACCCAGTCATTGGCTGCAGCAGCACATGTCCTTATAGAGGATTACTGGACGGGGACCATAAGACCACTGAAGGGAGACATGGATGGGTGAGGAGCAGGTGGGTATGAGTTTTTGATCAGGTACTGCAGGCTGGGGTTGACAGTTAAAAAAAAAAAAGCCAACAACGCTGACATTAAGATGTGTTTTTACAATTTACCATAAAATTTACTCATGAATGCAACTGAAACTATGTCTTTGAAAGAAGATTTTAGGACATAAACGTGAGACAAAATTAGGTGGAATCTGTCAGTTTCAGCAGTTTGGTCAACAGCCTAATCTGCAGGGTGGCAGATCTAATGACCCTCACATCTGTCATTGGGGGAAAAAGATGAAGAAGAATCAGCCATGTTGTATTTCAGGGTAAGAGAGAATAAGCGTGTCTGGTTTCCTCTCTCTATTGAAATAAATGTGAATAAATACAGGGAGTTGGTATTTAGCATATATCTCTTGTGTATTGCTTGCTTAAAGGCTCTTGGGAGTCATTTTTTTTTATTACTGGTTTACATGTATTTTGGGCTAAAACATTTTTGTGATAGTTTTTTTTATCAAAACTTTTGCACACTTCGGCTTCTGCAGCTTCTAAGTTTTACACTGCATTGCCAGCTTTAGACTGTCCATAGTGAAATCCGTAAGACTGAATGTCTGACAGCTCAGTATCCAGCCCCCTTCTCCTCTCCTGAATCTTCTGAGCTGATTTCTAGGAACGTCAATCCATTTAGATCAGGGATGCCCAACCTACGGCCCTCCAGCTGTTGCAAAACTACAACTCCCAGCATGCCCGGAAAGCCTACAGCTATCAGCCTACAGCAGGGCATGATAGGAGTTGTAGTTTTACAACACCTGGAGGGCCGCAGGTTGAGCATCCTTGACTTAGATCATTCAGGAGAGGCACAGGGGGTCTGACGGATTTATTACAGAATAGCTTTTTGCATTCATTTGAGTTTCGCTGACATAAAGATGCTGGGGGAGAGGTAGCCTATGGCAACCGATAGTATTTGGAAACCGAACAGTTGTTATAAAATACTTTTATATTTGCCTTACTTGTAATAATGTACAGTCATTTTTAGATTATTTGGTGTCCTTTGTATAGACATCCTTATTGTAATATTAGGAATGTATAATGACTGTACATGACCAGGAAACTTTCCACTGCCCCCCTTTCACACCAAAGAAATTGTGATGCTTTATACATTTCATTCTCACTCATTTATATCTGGGTAGTAATGCAAAAGCACATCGGAAATCACAACCACCATTGTTTTTAGTGTGCTGCAAATTCATCGAATTACTTCTTCATATAACTTCTTTATATGGTGTTACTTGCATTTATTACTGTCATACTGTAATGTAAGATACAAGGGACACACATATCTTGCATTCTGTTTTATTGGCACAATTTCATCGTTTATAAAGCAGTAAAGGAAATGAATGAATCTTGTAGCAATAATCTAAATGACATTAACTGCAGGAAGAGTAGTTGTAATAAAGCATAGCCTTGAAGCACAAAATCCATCTTGATAATTACCCTGGCGATGCAATCATATTTCTCAACATTATGCATTCATACAGTGTTTTGGAGTAGAGAGCATACACGAGACATCAGTAGCGTGCTGTAAACTAGAAGGTGTACAAATAAACGTGTTCTAAGTATGACAATTGTCTGACAAACACCATGAAAATGCTTCACACACTGAAAAACATTGTATTAGACATGGTAAAATGACATCATAGTAGCTTACTACTGCAAACAACAACTATTCCTCACCCGTCTGCTATGCTGCACTTTATCTCATATAACAAGCCAACCTACCTTTCTGTTTATTAAAGGGCTTTTATCAGAACTAATAGGTGCCTCCCTCCCATAGGTGCTGGTTCAAGCTGCCAACATAGGACAGCCTGGAGTTTCCTCTCCTTCCCCATTCCCATATCATGTAGGAGAGAATGAATGTGTAGTCCACATACAGTGAGGAACAGAAGTATTTGAACACCCTGCAATTTTGCAAGTTCTCCCACCTAGAAATCATGGAGGGGTCTGAAATTCACATTGTAGGTGCATTCCCACTCTGAGAGACAGAATTAAAAAAAAAACTGGAAATCACATTGTAGGATTTTTAAAGAATTTATTTGTCTTGCACTGCTGAGCATAAGTATTTGTACACCTGAGAAAATCAGTGTTAATATTTGGTACAGAAGCCTTTGTTTGCAATTACAGCGGTCAGACGTTTCCTGTAGTTCTTGACCAGGTTTGCACTCACTGCAATAGGGATTTTGGCCCACTCCTCCACACAGATCTCCTCTAGATCTGTCAGGTTTCGGGGCTGTCGCTTAGCAGTTTCAGCTCCCTCCAAAGATTTTCTATTGGATTTAGGTCTATGGACTGGCTAGGCCACTCCGGAACCTTGATATGCTTCTTACAGAGCCATTTCTTGGTTATCCTGGCTGTGTGCTTGGGGTCGTTGTCATGTTGGAAGACCCAGCCACGACCCATCTTCCATGCTCTGACTGAGGGAAGAAGGTTGTTGCTCAAAATCTCACAATAAATGGCCACATTCATCCTCTCCTTAAAACAGTGCAGTCGTCCTGTCACCTTCGCAGAAAAGCACCCCCAAAGCATGATGTTACCACCCCCATGCTTCACAGTAGGGATGGTGTAGGGATGCAACTCATCCTTCTTTTTCCTCCAAACACGACGATTGAAGTTTAGACCAAAAAGTTCTACTTTGGTCTCATCTGACCACATGACTTTCTCCCATGCCTCCTCTGGATCATCCAGATGATCACTGGCAAACTTCAAACGGGCCTGGACATGTGATGACTAGAGCAGGGGAACATTCCGGGCAATGCATGATTTGAAACCATGACGGCGTAGTGTTCTACCGACAGTGACCTTTGAAACTGTGGTCCCAGCTCTCTTCATGTCATTGACCAGCTCCTCCATTGTAGTTCTGGGCTGATTCCTCACCTTTCTTATCATCAGTGATACCCCACGAGGTGAGATCTTGCATGGAGCCCCAGTCTGAGGGAGACTGACAGTCATCTTTAGCCTCTTCCATTTTCTAACAATTGCTCCAAAAGTTGTTGTGAATTTCAGACCCCTCCATGATTTCTAAGTGAGAAAACTTGCAAAATCGCAGGGTGTTCAAATACTTCTGTTCCTAACTGTATTCCTTTTCCTACCCCGGGCATGCAGGGTTCCTTGGGACCATATTTGGAAACATTGTGACTGAGGTGTCTTAAGTCACTTTTGTTATCCTTCCTATAAAAGTGACGGACCCTCATTGACTTGATGTTGATGATCTATCCTGAGGATAGGTAATCAGTATCAACATTTGGAAAACACCTTTAATGATCTTGCTACTTGAATTAGGTTTGCTTTGTTTCCATTGTGTTTTTCTCTATATTCTAAGATCTGTAACATATATGTGTAATAATAATCCATCTTGCTTGTGCATTCTGGAGATTAGACTATACTCTGAGTAGAGTTGTGCAAGATACAGGAGTGTATGAAGTATATGGAGTATGTTGGAGATTATGTCAGAATATTTGCCAGATCTATGATTCTGACCAACTTTTTAGGTTTAGGGTGTTGGTACCCTTTAATTTTTCAGTTATAAAACAGAAATGGACAACTCTAAATATCATAATTGTCCCTAGTCTGAAATGATTTTTGCAGGCTCAGTTCTCAATGGCAAGTGTTTCTGCTCTTTCGGGGCTCTGGTATTTTTGATAGAAACAATCTGCCTTCATAAACCCAATGTAAACCTGATGGGCCTGACAATATGCCAATGGGATCCTTCAGGATCAGTTAGGATATGTTCAAAATCTTTCTGTCATACTGATCATGGCTCTATCATGTGCTTTATTTTCCATAATTTTCCTTAAATTAAAATTCACAGATTTATGAACTATTCAGCGACAAGCATGTTGAACAATAGCCTCTGTGTTCAGAGTATTATATTACACTTTATGTCTGTCTGGAGATTGGCATAAAAAGATAAAGACGTGCCAATAGCCCTATCACTCATAACCTTAGGTCTTCCATTTCACCAGTTTATTAAACTAAAGATATGATTAAACTGAAATAAATTCTGGTGTCTGAAATAAAATTACATTATTTTAATTAAACTGTAATGGTGAACATGATAAACACAAACACATCACTTTGGAGGAGAAAAGCATATACAGCAAAATAAAGGCAATAATTGAAAGATGCATAAATCTCTCTTTGAACACTCTTTGGCCCATATTGGTATATGAAGGGTAGATTCAGGTGATAACGGTGGGTCCCTTACGTCCGGTCCGTTCATGAATCTGGGAAAGCTTCAAAGCAATGGCTATGAGAGGGCCAAGCACCACCTGTGAGAATATAGGATCAACATGAACAATTTTTGTAGCTGCATATTACGTGGCATTCAAAGAACCCAGTTAATTTCTCAAACAAAACCAAAGTTTGACACTACGGTGAACAAACAGTAGGGCATATAAAAACTGTGTGATATACTGTATACTACTCAACATTAAAACTGCAACACCAAGAAGGAAAAGTTGTGAAATTATTGAAATCACAGGATTGATATACATGTTAATGATATGCAAATGATGAAAAATGGAAACAAAGTATTCAAAATATCTTGATTTATTCAGTATCAAGTGCACCACACGCATAAATACGTGCACTTATGCTCCTTGATATGATATCAGTGAGGGTATTAATGGTTGCCTGAGGAATATTCTGTTGCGCTGAATGTACTTGGGCAATCATCAAGGTCCACTGCTGGCAGCCCCCTTTGCAATTGCTGACCAATGAAGTCCCAGATTTGCTCAATGGGAAACAAGTCAGGAGACGCTACAGGCCATGGTAGCATGTTTAGGCCACAAAGGCTGCTTACAGTGGCATGAGGAACATGTGGCCTGACATTCTCCTGTTGAAAAACGATTCCAGGGACACTTTGGAGAAATGGCCATATCACGACCTTCACCAAATCAATGTATCACTGATCTTAGTGTATCTGAAATGAAGACTGGCTCTCTAAATTAACCCTGCTAAGACATGTCCATTCACACAGTACAGTGCAGCGCTCACTGTGAAGACAGCTGGGGTTAATTCTTTTTCCCTCCCTGCTGGCTCTGATATAATTCTAGAAATTAACATATATACTATGATTCCATATTTGCTCTTCCATTCAACTCTGCCAGGGAATAATTCTTCTGTATCTCAGGATGGCTGAGTAACTAACCAGCAATTGGGAGATGCAGGGCAGATCGTGCAGTCAGCGCTGGCTATTGAGTAGACTAAACAGGGAGTAGCTGATTTATTCTATACAGTATACTGTCCAAATATGTTATAAATTATCTACTCCCTGTCTCCCTATCTCATCCCTTCTGCAATGAATTAGACAGTTTTATTGATGCCACGTCCCAGACATTTGCCTGTATCCAGATCATTTTAGTCACACCAAACTCACAGACTGCCTTAAAGTCCCCATGTTAACTGTCCTCCTGTCCATACTAGATCTGCAGAGTAATTCGCTAGTGATACACAATAGGGACTGTTGGGGTAAAAGGATGAAGGATGCAAAAGCGTAGTACACTACTCTTTTTCATCTTGCAGAGTACATTAAAAAACGTATACATTAATGTATACAATATTAATTTTTACTGTATGATATCTGTTTGAGGCAGCCATTTAAAGGGGTTGTCCGGGTTCAGAGCTGAACCTGGACATAACCACTTCTTCACTCATTTAGCATGTCTGAGTGGAGTATCGGAGAATTTCGGAGGGCTGTTTTCTTTACTGCTGGTGAAGTACTGGGCTTCACATGAGTATACAAGACGCAGATGTCTGCCTAGCAGGGATCCTGGTGATGTCACCGGCACCAATGGGCGGTCTATAGCGCTGCCCTAGGCTGTTTTTAGACCACCCTGGAATTAATGCTAGGCGGAAGCCTGCTCCTAGAGTAGTGAGAAAGTGCAGGGCAAGGGGGAGCATCGGAGCAAGAAATACCGATGCTCCACTCAGACATGCTAAATGAGTGACGAAGAGGTTATGTCCAGGTTCAGACAACCTCTTTAACCCCTTAACACCCAGCACCGTACATGTACGGCGCAAGGTCCGTGGGGCTCTGGGAAGGATCAGGGGAATCGCGGCACCATGCCTGCTCTTGCTGGCAGGCAGCCGTGCTGGATAAAGGGCAGTTGCACTGCCCCCTGCAGCTCCAAGCGCTGCGATTGGCCGATCAATGAGACCGGCACATCGCAGCACAGGAAGCTGTCAGAGGCAGCGGGGAGGGTCGGGAGGAGGTCAGGGGGAGGTGGCAGGTGCTGAACAAGTCAGCCCTGGTCACCTCCAAGGTGAGGCAGGGAACACCAGTGTTTTGGGTCCCCTGCCAGCGCTGCTATTGGCCGGAACAACGCTCCAGCCAAAGGCAGCACTATAGCTGCACAGGAAGAGGCAGAACTTCCCTGCATGCAGCCATTCTAGCTGGTGACTGCTTGCAGAGAGGTTCTGTGCTTCTCTGTGCTGCTTTTTGGCTTGCAATTTAACCCCTTTCCTGCTGAAAAGAAGACAGAAGAAAAGAAGAAGAAGGAATAGCTGCACAGATTTTATTTTTTTTACCATTTGCAGCTGTTCCAGATCCCTAAACCACCCTTCGTCCCTGTCCCTTCCTGTCCCCCCTCCCTCCCCTCCAATCCCCCTTTCCCCGTCCTTTTTTTACAGATGCCATTTGGTCCGTGCCCTTTTTTTGTTCTTTTTTTTTTACCATTTTCCAGCTCTGCACCACTTTTTCTACGTGCGAGCTGTGACCGCCAAGTGCTGTTCAGTGCGTACCTGCCTGATCAGCACCTGGGGATTATTTGTGCAGAATTTTCTGGCATTTATTTTTTTTGATTAAAAAAGAAGAGCTGGTAGTTAGGTCTTTATATAAATATATATAGAGTTCTATATCAGGGTGGGCCATTTATATGGATGCACCTTAATAAAATGGGAATGGTTGGCGATATTAACTTCCTGTTTGTGGCACATTAGTATATGTGAGGGGGTAAACTTTTCAAGATGGGTGTTGACCATGGTGGCCATTTTGAAGTCGGCCATTTTGAATCCAACTTTTGTTTTTTCAATAGGAAGAGGGTCATTGGGCTTGGTTTTAACGTAACTTTATTCTTTCATGAGTTATTTACAAGTTTCTGACCACTTATAAAATGTGTTCAATATGCTGCCCATTGTGTTGGATTGTCAATGCAACCCTCTTCTCCCACTCTTCACACACTGATAGCAACACCGCAGAAGATGAGTAGTTTCAGGTGCTGCACATCTCATATCTTCATATGATGTGAAGATACGAGATGTGCAGCACCTGAAACTACCATTGTTTTTTTTGTGAAATTCCCAATAGGTTTGATGTGTCACATGACCCTCTTCCTATTGAAAAAACAAAAGTTGGATTCAAAATGGCCGACTTCAAAATGGCCACCATGGTCACCACCCATCTTGAAAAGTCCCCCCCCCTCACATATACTAATGTGCCACAAACAGGAAGTTAATATCACCAATCATTCCCATTTTATCAAGGTGTATCCATATAAATAGCCCACCCTGTATATATATTGTGGCAATGTGAATAGTGATGGGTGCAGTAAAGTCCCAGGGAAGCATAAAAAGGGGTGTTGTTTGCACCAGGAGCGTGTCACCCAGGGGCCCGGCCTTGGTGGAGTAAAGGCCCTAGATATAGGTGACCACCAAGTTAGTTTGTGGACACCAAGACAGCTAGTCCAGGGAGGGCTTTTACTGGGAACAGGCAATGTGTTGGGTGGGTGCCTGTTCCCCATGCTCCAGTCCGGGAATATGCTCATGTCCAGGGATGGTATTTAATCCTGTTGCTGGACTTGGGTGTGGCTCCTAGTCTGGGGAAGGAGACAGAGTTTTTGTAAAACCCAGTTCTGCTGGAGGCTCTGTGAGTGTGGTCTCAGCTGGACAAGGCTGAAAGACCATGAGGCTGGGAGATAGTCTGGACTGACTGTGCTACAGCCTGGGGGCTGGTGGACTACTGGCTGAGAAAGCCGCACCAGACGGGCAGGTTTTCATTTTGTACAGTGTTTGTTGGTGCTGGTGTCAAAAATAAATGCACTGTTTGGACAATCAACATGGTTGTCAGCGAGAATTCTGTGACTGAGACCCTGGAGATAGAGCTAAACCCCCACAATATAGACATAAGTTACATTTTTAGTCAGTGTTCACTGTAGTGAATTTTTATACTAAAGTTTTTGCACGCAAACACGATCTGTGTGTGCATGCTGTAGAGCACCGATCAGTAGTGTGCTCAGTAGCATCTGCACATTTATTTTTTATTTTTTTTGGGTGTGAAAAAAAGACCTGCAGTTAGTGGTAGTTATATATATATAAGCATCAAAAGGATAAGGCAGCACTCCAGGTAAAGTGAAAAAAGGTGGATCTTTTTTCACTTTACCTGGAGTGCTGCCTTATCCTTTTGATGCTTATCTATATATAGCCGCCTGAGCCCACGGCTGTGAGGACGTGCACCGGTTTTTTGTCTTGTGCTGCTGAGACCCGCATTTTGTTTCTATATATATATATATATATATATATACACATTTCAGTTAGTGTGAGTTTAGGTTTTGCAACCACTGAGCACCAATCAGTAGTGTCTGCTCAGTTTGCAATGCAAGTTTTTTTTTGTTGCAAAAAATACTTTTTTTTTGTGCAGCAAAGACTTTTTTTGTGCAGACTTTTTTTTGTGCCGAAAATAATTTTTGGGTGCAGAAAAAACTTTTTTTTTTACAGAAAGTACATTTTCTTTGCAGAAAAAACTTTTTTTTTTTACAACTTTTCTTCTAAATTTAATTTCAAATTTATTACAAGCCCCTTAACGTGTGAAAACACTACATACACACCCCACACTAAATAAAGGTTTACCCTTTTCACACATCACACCCCAATAAAATAAAAATGGCCCATCCATCCCTACGTGTATAATCAGCTGAACAGGCATAAGCCATGCTTGCCTCCGATACAGAGTCTGCCAGTAAGGGAGAAGAGGATTCCACTTTCCTATATTCCTTTACCCCCTCATCAGCATCATCATCTGCTGATGAGGGACCCTCTAGAAGGCGCCCCAGAGTAGCAGAGGAGGCAGCCCCCCAGAGTGAACCCTTATGGACCACACCCCCTGACAATTATTAGCCCCAAATTCCAGAGTTTGTGGGAAACTCTGGAATTCAAATTGACTGCACGGGCTTCACAGAAATTGATTTTTTTCTAAATCTTTTTCTCAGAAGTATTTATAAATTTGATGGTGACCCAAACAAATTTATATGCCCAGCAATATTTTCCCAGATCCCTTCTTCGCCATATGTTAGACCCCTAGGTTGGACCCCAGTAAGTGCAGCAGAGATGATGACATTTTGGGGACTCGTGCTGCATATGGGTATTGTAAAAAAAAACAAGCATTAGGCAATATTGGAGTTCGGACATTTTCTACCAGACTCCAATTTACAGTCAGACCATGATCCGGAACTGATTTGATTCAATTCAGAAATTCCTACACTACAATGACAATGCACAGTGCCCACCCCAAAACGACCCACCATTTGACCGTCTGTCCTTTAACCCCTTGTAAAAAAATGTTTTTTCACAAATATGTGGTTTGAAATGCTTTCACAAGTATTTCTGTCTTCTGTGAGACACCTGTTTTCTAAAAAGTATCTTTTCTACCACTTAAAATGTTCGTATGGGGGTGCTATTCCCGAAATGGGGTCACTTGTTGGGGGTTTTCATTTCTGGGGACCTCAGGAATTTATTTAATGCGACATGGCACCTAAAATACATGTCTGCCAATTTTGTCTCTAGAGCCCTGCCATGCGCCCATCCATCATTTTTTGAGCACATATGGGGTGTTGGCATATTCCGGGGGAATGGGGAACAAAATGTGGGGTGCATTTTGTTCTGTTACCCCTTGTGAAAGTGAAAAATGTGAGTGTAAAGCAACTTTTTCTATAAAAAATTGTACCATAATTTTTTATTTTCACAGCCAAGCGTTTCCTAATTCTGTGAAACGCCCGATGGGTCAAAGTGCTCACTACACACCTTGAAATATATCTTGAGGAGTGTAGTTTCCGGAATGGGGTCACTTTTTGGGGTTTCCACTGTAGGGCCACCTCAGGGTTTCTAATATGTAAGCCCCAGAAAGTGACTTCATAACTGAACTGGTCCTGAAAAAATTGGGGTTTGGAAATGTTCTTAAAAATCATAAGATTTGCTTCTAAACTTCTAAGCCTTCTAAAGTCCCCCAAAAATAAAATGTCATTTTCAAAATGATCCAAACATGAAAGAGACATATGGGGAATGTAAAGTAATAACTAATTTTGGAGGTATTACTATCTATTATAAAAGTAGAGAAATAGAAATTTGGAAATTTGCAAATTTTTCCACATTTTTGGTAAATTTGGTATTTTTTATAAATAAAAATGAAATATTTTGACTCAATTTTACCACTGTCATGAAGTACAATATGTGACGAGAAAACAATCTCAGAATTGCTTGGATATGTATAAGCGCTTTAAAGTTATTACAACATAAAATGACACATGTCAGATTTGCTAAAAATGGCTTGGGCTGAAAGGTGAAAAATGGCCGGTCCTGAAAGGGTTAATGTATACGCCATATAAACACATTAGACATAGGACAAAAACGTGATGTGATCACAGCTAGAGATGGCCTCGCGGTTTGCGTGGAGGTCATTTTGCGGCGAACTTTGCTTGTTCGCGGTTCGCCGAACAGGCGAACATATGGCGATGTCCGCCGGCGCCATATTTTTTTGCATTGTGCAGAACTTTGACCCATGACACATCAATCAGGTGGGACAGGACAGCCAATTGAGACGTTTCAGCACATGGACACAACCCCTACCCTATAAATAAACCCAATCTGGCCGCCATTTTACATTCAGTCTTTTGCCAGTGTAGGGAGAGGTGTCACGGAAGGTGTACAGAAAACTAGAAGACACAAAATGAAGATCCGACTGACTGGATCCAAAACTAAGGAACCAAAGGGAGAGCCCTGCAACAGACCTGGCACTCTCCCTAACTGCTCAGCCTATGCAAAAATCTCAATGGTAGATGATCGCATATCCTCGTACCTCGACTGTATAACACCTGAACACCCTATAATAGTGAGGGGACACGACCACCGGCTCCCTACACTTGGTACGGAGGGAGTCAGGGTCACCTGGGATCCAGCAAACAGGAAAACACAAATGAATGAACAAAACTTATCTGTAGAAGACTCAGTAGTAGCATCCAGCATGCACACACTCCAGGAAGTTGTATAAACCGCAAAGTGATGCAGTTTGGGAAGGGATTTAAAGGGATGCAATCAGTGCAACTACATGACAGCTGAGAGAGGCTAACGAGATGAGAAAACGAAAGCAAAACAAAAGGAACCTCAAGGAGGAGGTTCTGAAGAACGTCTGTCAGAGCTTCTCAGATGTCTGGTGGTGACAAGAGGTTCCTGTATGGAGCAGGGACAGACTGTTAGGGACACCAAACGCTAGCTAATAGGGCCATAAAATTACTTTTAAGGACTGGTATACGTGTGCTATCGATAGGTGTGACATACTAAGGAGTGTGATAAACTTATACAGTCCTGATCAAAAGTTTAAGACCACTAGAAAAAATGGCAAAAAATCATATTTAGCATGGCTGGATCTTAACAAGGTTCCAAGTAGAGCTTCAACATGCAACAAGAAAAAAAATGGGAGTGAGACAAAACATTTTTTGAGCATTCAATTTAATGAAAACAACGAATAAACTGAAACAGGCTGTTTTTCAGCTGATCAAAAGTTTAGGACCACACCTCCCAAAAAAAACTAAACCCCCCCAAAACAGAAATCCAACTTCCAAACAAGAACTCAATAATGAGTAGCTCCGCCGTTATTGTTTATCACTTAAAAAATTTGTTTCGGCATGCTTGATGCAAGCGTTTCCATGAGGTGAGTGGGAACATTTCTCCAAGTGGTGAAGAAGGCCGCACAAATGACATCTACTGTCTGGAACTGTTGTCCATTTTTGTAAACTTCCCTTGCCATCCATCCCCAAAGGTTCTCAATTGGATTTAGATCGGGGGGAACACGCAGGATGGGCCAAAAGAGTGATGTTATTCTCCTGGAAGAAGTTCCTTGTCCTGCGGGCATTGTGTACTGTAGCGTTGTCCTGTTGAAAAACCCAGTCGTTACCACACAGACGAGGGCCCTCAGTCATGAGGAATGCTCTCTGCAACATCCGGCCATTTGACGCCCCTGCACTTCCTGAAGCTCCATTGTTCCACTGAAGGAAAAAGCACCCCAGACCCTTATGGCGCCCCCTCCACTGTGGCGCGTAGAAAACATCTCAGGTGGGATCTGCTTGTCATGCCAGTAACATTGGAAACCATCAGGACCATCAAGGTTAAATTTTTTCTCATCAGAGAATAAAACTTTCTTCCACCTTTGAATGTCCCATGTTTGGTGCTCTCTTGCAAAGTCCAAAAGAGCAAGTCTGTGGCGTTCAAGGAGATGAGGTCTTTGAAGACGTTTTTTGTTTTTAAAGCCCTACAGTCTCAGATGCCGTCTGATGGTTATGGGGCTGCAATCAGCACCAGTAGGGGCCTTAATTTGGGTCGAGGATCGTCCAATGTCTTGACGGAAAGCCAATTGGATCCTCCGGCTCAGTGCTGATGAAATGTTTTTGGGTCTTCCACTTGACTTTTTTGTTCCATAAACCATCAGGATAATTTAAGAAATTCCAAATGACTGTCTTACTAAGTCCCACCTCAGCAGCGATGGCGCGCTGTGAGAGACCCTGCTTATGCTTACAACCCAAACACGTTAAAAAAGGGAGAGTTTTTTTGCCTTTGCCATCACAACGTGTGACTACCTGACAGAAAATGACAATGAATCCACATCTTTGCACAGATTTTGCCTTTTAAAGGCATGTGGTCCTAAAATTTGGATCAGCTGAAAAACAGCCTGTTTCAGTTTAATCGTTATTTTCAATTAATTGAATGCTCAAATTTTTTTTGTCTCACTCTCATTTCTTCTTGTTGCATGTTGAAGCTCTACTTGGAACCTTGTTAAGATCCAACAATGTAAAATATGATTTTTTGCCATTTTTCAAGTGGTCTTAAACTTTTGATCAGGACTGCAATATACTTTCTAACATAGAAAGTATATTATAGTGCATTTGTATTGTGCAGCAGTTGTGTGCAGTTCTGCTGTAAAACTGCAGCTATACAGAGTGACAAACACTATTGGAATAACTAATGCAACTGGTGTGATATACCAGTTGCCCCCAAAATAACTGATTGAGGCAGGGATGGGATATACCTATAATATAATTTCTATATAGTGCATTTGTATTGTGCAGCAGCGATACCGCAGCTATACAACGGGACAAACACTATTGGAACAACTAATTGCAACTGGTGTGATATACCAGTTGCCCCCCCAAAAAAACTGATTGAGGCAGGGGTGTTGGGGTGTAATATACCTATAATATACTTTCTATATAGTGCATTTGTGTTGTGCAGCAGTTGTGTGCGGTTCTGCAGCGATACCGCAGCTATAAAGAGGGACAAATGCTATTGGAACAGCTAATTGCAACTGGTGTGATATACCAGTTGCCCCCCAAATAACTGATTGAGGCAGGGGACAACTAATTGCAACTGGTGTTATATACCAGTTGCTCCCCAAAAAACTGATTGAGGCAGGGGTGTTATATACCTATAATATACATTTGTATTGTGCAGCAGTTGTGTGCGGTTCTGCTGAGATACCGCAGCTATACAGAGGGACAAACGCTATTGTAACAACTAATTGCAACTGGTGTGATATACCAGTTGCCCTCCAAAAAAACTGATTGAGGCAGGGGTGTAATATACCTATAATATACTTTCTATATAGTACATTTGTATTGTGCAGCAGTTGTGTGCTGTTCTGCTGAGATACCGCAGCTATACAAAGGGACAAACGCTATTGGAACAACTATTTGCAACTGGTGTGATATACCTGTTGCCCCCCAAAAAATATACCTGCCTCCAGCAAATAATCATTAAGGGGTTCTCTATACCTGCTTCCACAAATACTGCTTTTCTATAGGGACTTTGTCACAGGGTCATTTTGAGGGATAGACAGAGCAGCAGATAGGGGGTAGAAGTAGGAGAAGCAGGCAGAAATCGCAGTGCACAGTAGGCAAAAAGCAGACTGCAAATGTATCTGGAGCGAGCCATTCACGGTCACACATCTTTCCTTCTCTCTCCTCCCATTTGTCCTCCACTCCACCTTCCACCAAGCCATAGTCGCGTTCATCTGGCAAAAGGCAGGCTTTCATGGCCCAAATGTTTAAACGTAAAAAGTTGATGACGCAGGATGACCCTCCTGCACTACGGCTGATCGCTGGCATGTCGGAACGGCTAGCCCGCCAACTACTGCCATATAAACTGGTGGACTCGGAGGCCTTTAGAAAATTTGTGGCCATTGGCACACCACAATGGAAGGTCCCCGGAATGAAAAATTTTTCCCAGAAGGGCATCCCAGAGCTATATGGCCATGTTCAGCAGCAAGTGAATGTATCTCTGGCACACAGTGTCGGTGCCAAGATACATCTTACCACAGACATGTGGTCTAGCAAACACGGGAAGGTAGGTACATAACTTTTACTACCCACTGGGTTAACCTTCTGACAACTGTCAAGCATGCAACCCATGGCACCCGTGTGGATTTGGTGTTACCGCCACGGATTGCATGCAGGCCTGCCTCTTGTTCTCCTCCTCCTACTCCATCCTCCGTCTCCTCCTTGACTGACTCCTCCTTTTCCATTGCTACTGTCTCTTCCGCTGCGCCCCTGCAGCTCCCCAGAACCTATTTGACGTGCCAGGCGAGACGTTACCATGCTGTGCTGCGGGTGTTGTGCCTAGAAGCCAAGAGCCACACCGGTCCAGCACTCCTTTGAGCTCTGTGGTCACAGACCGATCAGTGGCTAACCCCACTCAATTTGAGAGTTGGTAAAGTGGTGTGCGACAATGGTACCAATCTGCTGAGGGTGCTGAAACAGGGCAAAATGACACACGTGCCAAGCATGGCACATGTCCTTAACTTAGTCGTGCAGCGATTCGTTGCCAAATACCCCAGGGTCCAGGACGTCTTGCAGCAGGCCAGGAAAATCTTTGGCCATTTTAGAAGATCTTACACAGCTATGGCTCGCCTTGCTGACGTTCAGTGGCGACACCACTTGCCCGTCAGACGTCTGATTTGTGACTGCCTGACGTGCTTGAACTGCACCTTGTATAAGCTTGAAAGGCTGCTCCAGCAGAAACGTGCCATTAACGGCTACCTCTACAAATTCTGCGGCAGGATAGGTTCTGAGGAGCTTGTTTTTTTTCACAGTGCCAGTGGCTGCTCATGCGCGACGCATGCAGACTTCTGCGGCCATTTGATGAGATCACCAAACTGGTCAGTCGCAGCCAGGGCGCCATCAGTGACATCGTACCTTACACATTCTTTCTGGAGCGTGCATTGCATCGTGTCATTGATCAAGCTGTCAAGGAGCAGGAGCTGGAAGATAAGGAAGTCGCAATGCTGAATGAATTCCCATGGGGAGCTACTCCATCTGAGACAAGTCAGCAGGAGTCTGAAGAGGAGTCAGAGGAGGATGGTGCCTGGGGGGAGGAGGAGGAGGAGCAAGAAGAGCAGGCTTTAAAATTTTCTGGGATCCCTGGTGTTGTCCGTGGATGGGGGGGAGGAGACTGAGGACGACATTCTCCTGGGAAATGAGCAGGAGCCAGGCCGCTCCTCCGCTTCCAATTTAGTGCAAATGGGGGCCTTCATGCTTAAGTGTTTGAAGAGGGACCCCGTATAAAAAAACATAAAGGGCAAGGACCAGTACTGGTGGCAACGTACTTTAGACCCCCGGTACAAACACAAAATGGCGGACATTTTACCATCATCACAGAGGGCTGTCAGAATGCAGCATTTCCAGGCGCATGCAAGAAGATGGCGGTTTGAAGATGTGTTGGTCACTTTGGATATGAGATCATTCTTGCAACCAACCCATCGACAGCCGCCCTCTGGATCCAGCCTCAGGGAACGCTTAGACCGACAGGTGTCCGACTACATCGGGTTAACGGCCGATGTTGACGCTCTGAGAAACGAGGAACCCCTTGACTACTGGGTGTGCAGGCTTGACCTGTGGCCAGAGCTGGCGCAATTTGCCATGGAACTCTTGGCTTGCCCCTCGTTGAGTGTCCTGTCCGAAAGGACGTTCAGTGAAGCAGGGGGAATCCGTGACCGATAAGCGCACTCGCCTAGCTCACGACAGTGTGGACTACCTCACATTTCTAAAAATGAATGAGGCATGGATCTCGGAGGAATTCAACACCTGTGACAACCATGTTTATTGAATTTCACCTATTACCATTGTTTTTTTTTTTCAAGAGGGGGGATTTCGTTAGCCATGTTTTTAATCCAATTTTATATTTTTAGTTCTTTTAAACATATGTATTTGTAATGGAAAAAGAAAGATAAATGTAACGCACAAGAGTAACTACGGCCCCAAGAGGTGCACTCCCAGAGGCAATACAAATAGAATAAAATTAACTGGGCACTCTCAGGATATCTGACCAATTGAAATGTATTAGCATATATAACAATAGCACTGAGCAACAGTATATATTCTGAGGAAGGGGTATTGTGATACCCCGAAACGCGTCTAGCCTAGACAGGACCCCAAAAACTTGGACCACTTGGGAATCTGGAGAATCGACTGGATATCCGTTAAGAAGGAATCGTCTGTCACACGAATGGCTCACTTGGAATACAACCTGTAAGGCCTGAGTCCATGTGGAAGGCCTGAATACATGTGCCAAACAATTGCCAGTGTGTAAATCTATTGACGAACTATCGGTCTACAGACTCAGAGGACCACATTATTACCTTCATTGAACTATCAAGGGAGACGGTAAGACCGTTTGATTTTATCCAGCTATTTTATCCAGCACCTTTACTCATATGACTTTTAGTCCAGTGGGACGCTGCTGGTGGATGTGATAAGCGGGACGCTGCTTAAAGTTGGTTCAGTGGACCACGTATTGGGACTGTAGTTTTGGATACCCCTGTGATCAAATCGAATAGGACAATATTAGAGGACACCGTTTATTGCTACCAGTATCCGACTTTTCCATACAAATATTCGGCTGAATATTTATACGAACATTTTACTATCGAGTATTCCAATTTTATTCCTCGAATTTTATTGCATTTTTAGATCTCTATTTTCCAGTTGTTTTATATGATATTACTGCATGTTGTGTGTTTTTATATATATTGATATTTAGTGTCTACTATTACCGCTAATATATACTGTTGCTCAGTGCTATTGTGTCATGGTCTTACCTCCTTGCTGTTCTCCTTCGTTTGACATGTGCTGGCGGCCATCTTGGTTTCTGGGTTTCTTGTAGCCTCCCACCCTGCGGCTCCTCCTTCCCACTGGGAGGAGCTGGATGCCTAGCTCATATATATAGGAGGTCTGTGGCTTCAGTTCCTTGCTTGGTCCTCCTGTGCTCACATGCTTCTAAGACTGCTGCTGCTTCTGGTTCCTGATCCTGGCTTCGTCTGACTACCCTGCTGATTCCTGATCCTGGCTTCGTCTGACTACCCTGTTGGTTCCTGATCCTGGCTTCGTCTGACTACCCTTCTGGTTCCTGATCCCTGGTTTCGCAAGACCCTGCTTCGGTTTAGCCATCCGTTTGGACTTTTGCCTTACAGCTTTATTTTCAATAAAGCCTTCTTATTTCCACTCATCTCTTGTTGTACGTCTGGTTCATGGTTCCATGACATTAGGACCAAGCCATGAATTCTGACGGTACAGGGCCATCCTCGCTACCTACGCTGGTTGCCAGACTTGATCAGCAGGATCACCTGTTGGGTCGGTTCGCTGTGGCGTTGCAAACCCTGCTTGAACGCACGGCTCATTTAGCTTCCGTTGCCGATGGGTCGGTTGTCGCTCCTGGGCCCGCTCCTACTGCCGCTCCGGTTGTTGCGCCAGAGTCTACCCCGACACCTGTTGCTGCGCCTGCGGTGTTTCGGGGTATGACCGGTTCTGCCCCCCTTCCACAGCGCTTTGGGGGAGAGCCAACTCAGTGCCGAGGTTTCCTTAACCAGGTGGGCATTTACTTCGAGTTGCTGCCACATGCCTTTCCTACTGAGAGATCAAAGGTGGGCTTCTTGATCTCGCTGCTCTCGGACAAGGCCTTGGCCTGGGCCAGCCCTTTATGGGAGAACAACAATCCGGTGGTTGCCGAGTTTTCTGGTTTTGTTGCTTCTCTTCGGAAGGTATTCGATGTGCCGGCTCGTGCTGCCTCTGCTGCGAAGCTCCTTATGTCCATCAGACAGGGTTCACGATCCGTAGCTGAATACGCCATTGAGTTTCGTACCCTGGCAGCAGAGGTGGGCTGGAATAATGAGGCTCTCGTCGCTGCTTTCTCTCATGGTCTCTCGGATGCCTTGAAGGATGAGGTTGCAGCTAAGGACCTACCAGTGGAGCTCGAGTCTCTTATTTCTTTCCTGATTTTGATTGACACCAGACTCAGGGAGAGACCTTCTTTTAAGGAGAGCCTGCGGAGGCCTTCTAACAGATTGGCGCCTACGTTTGCTGTCCCACCCGTGCCTCCCTCTCCTCCCACGCCTCCTGTGGATGACTTGTCTGGGGGTGAACCCATGCAGCTGGGGTTTGCTCGCCTGTCCGAGGGGGAGAGGGTACTCCGGAGACGCGAGGGCCGATGCATGTACTGTGGTCTCGGTGGGCATTTTCGGTTGGCATGCCCGAACCGTCCGGGAAACGCTCGCACCTGAGATCCTGTCGGGGGCAGATCTTGGGTGGAGTCTCCTCGTCCCCGGTTTCCCGTGTTGACAAACCACTGATTACTGTTGTCCTCTCCTGGGTCGGGGGCTCGGTGACGATCCAGGCGTTGGTGGACTCTGGTGCTGGTGGTTTGTTCATTGATAGTGTGTTCGCTGCCGCCAATTCCATTCCTCTGCAGCCTCGAGGTTCCCCACTGGCTCTTGAGGCGATAGACGGCAGACCCCTTCTGCCGCCACACGTGACTCATGAGACCCTTCCAGTGGGGATGGCCATTGGTGCCGTTCACAGAGAGTCGGTCTGTCTCCAGGTTATTTAGTCTCCACACTACTCGGTGGTCTTGGGGTACCCCTGGCTCCAGAAGCATAATCCGACTTTCGATTGGAAATCGGCCGAGATCCTCTCGTGGTCACCGCAGTGTGGGGCTAGTTGCATCCATGGGCCTGTCAAGTTGCTGTGTACTTCCTCGGACTCTCTGTTGCCTCCTGAATACGAGGAATACCGGGATGTATTCGATAAGGTGCGTGCGGTTGCCCTAACTCCGCACCGCCCATACGATTGTGCCATAGAGTTACAATCTGGTGCCGTTCCGCCTCGTGGCAAAGTCTATCCACTGTCGGTAGCGGAGAATGAGGCCATGGAGGAGTACGTGAGGGAGGCGCTTTCACGCGGACACATTCGCAAATCCTCGTCCCCGGCAGGGGCTGGATTTTTCTTTGTGAAAAAGAAGGGCGGTGAGTTGAGGCCTTGCATCGATTACAGGGGTCTCAATCGCATCACGATCAAGAACGCTTACCCGATACCCTTGATTTCCGAGCTGTTCGATCGCCTCAAAGGGGCCACGGTCTTTACCAAACTCGACCTGAGGGCGGCATATAACCTGGTAAGGATCAAGGCAGGCGATGAGTGGAAGACCGCGTATAACACCAGGACCGGTCATTATGAATCCTTGGTTATGCCCTTTGGGTTGTGCAATGCGCCCGCAGTCTTCCAGGAATTCATCAACGATGTTTTCCGTGACCTGTTGCAGCAGTGTGTGGTGGTCTATTTGGATGACATCTTGGTATATTCTGAATCCATGGAGGCCCACATTCTGGATGTCAGACGAGTGTTGCAACGGTTACGAGAGAACAAGCTGTTCGGTAAGCTTGAGAAATGCGAATTTCACCGATCCCAGGTAACCTTCTTAGGTTACATCATTTTCGCTGAGGGGTTCTCCATGGATCCTGAGAAGGTTTCGGCTGTCTTACAGTGGCCCCAGCCCAGTGGTCTTCGTGCCCTGCAGCGCTTTTTGGGCTTCGCCAACAGGGCCGGACTGGCCTACCGGGATACCGGGAAAATTCCCGTTAGGCCGGTAGCTCTGACTGCCGCACGGCCGGCTGTGCCGACAGCGAGGAGGCTGAGGCTCCTTGGCCGGTGCAGTAACAGAGGAGACCATTCCCCCCATCAGCACGGCTGTCTGGCACGGACATTGCCTGGAGCCTGACTCTTCCCACACATGTGACTGATCACGTGATCATGACATCACACAAGGTCCTTTAGCCTGGTAGCTGCTGCTTGTGTGGAGCTGTCATCAGGCTGTTCAGCGCTGTCAGGTAGGAGGCTGACGAGGTCTAGTAGCCACACTGATGCTTCTATGATAATACTTCAATAGCAGCATCGAGGATGCACAGTCTCAGGCTAGAGGCACAATTATATAATCAAATGATCAGCCACATTCAGCAGTCTTGCCATACTGACAATGCCAAATCCAACCTGAGAGATCAAACTTCTGGCAGACAACAGTTTTCTATCATTGATCACAAATGATCCTGATCACATATAAATTCTCAACCCTAGCCAGCCAAAATTATCAACAGCTTTAAAAGATTGATGACTGGGCCCGGTGTTCTGCCAGATTCCTATACCTGGCAGAATGCTATACCCGGAAGTGACGCGGCCGCATCGGGATCAGCTAGAGGAGGGTGTGTGTGGATCTGCGCAAGCGCAGATCCACTGGATTCGTAAAAATAATTGCACTGCCGTGGGAGAAGCACCTACTTCATTTGCATGCGCAAAACTGTATACCGCGCGTGCGCACTCAGGGGTAGGTAGATTTTTCAGTGCAAAATGTTCTATCAGATCTCCCTACCCCTGAGTGCGCATGCGCGGACACATCATCTGGAGCAGTTCAGCCTCACCACATAGCAGAGGTGATTGCAGGATATTGGGGTGGTGGGATCACCACATAGCAGAGCTGAGTGCGCACGTGCGGAGTACGGTTTTGCGCATGCAAATGAAGTAGGTGCTTCTCCCGCGGTGGTGCAATTATTTTTACGAATCCACACACGCCCTCCTCCAACTGATTCCGGTGCGGCTGCGTCACTTCCGGGTATAGCATTCTGCTAAGGTATAGGAATCTGGCAGAATACCGGCTGTGTCAGGGCTGTAGGAACCGGCTGCGCTGTATGTTTGCGCGTTATGTAGCAGAGGCTCAGACACGCTGCATCTTGCTTGCATAATGCGTTTATAGTGACTTCATGAATCTTACAGTGCCAATCCGTGTGGAGTCCGCTCAGCCAATCACCGGCTATAGCGGGACAGCGCTGAGTGGTCCACCACTGTCTGCCAAGACAAATACGGGCCCCATTCTGGAGATCGCTGGGGGAGTCCCATCCTGTGGATAGGGGATACATTTTTAATTACTGGATAACCCCTTTAAAGTCATACAAGTCTGTCATACTACAATACTACATTTATTAAAATTTCCCTCCTCTGTGCCCCCATATAGTACAGCCCCCCCGCATGTGCCCCCATATAGTACAGCCCCCCCCTCTGTGCCCCCAGATAGTACAGACTCCCCCTTTGTGCCCCCATATAGTACAGCCCCCCCGCATGTGCCCCCATATAGTACAGCCCCCCCTCTGTGCCCCCATATAGTACAGACTCCCCCTTTGTGCCCCCAGATAGTACAGACTCCCCCTTTGTGCCACCATATAGTACAAGCTCTCCCTCTATTCCACCAAATAGTAAAGACCCGCTCCCCCCCCCCCCCCCCCTGTGGGGCTGGTATGCAACTTTTTCCAGGGCTGTTTTTTATCCCCAGTCCGGCCCTGTTCGCCAATTATTATCGGAAGTTCATCAGGGACTTTTCCATGCTAGCCAAGCCTCTCACGGATCTGACCAGGAAGGGCAGTAATCCCCAGGTCTGGCCGCCCGAGGCCATCCGAGCTTTTGAGGCTCTAAAGTCCGCCTTTGTGTCGGCTCCGATTCTGTCGCATCCCAACCCTGGGTTGCCGTTTGTCCTCGAGGTGGACGCGTCTGAGACGGGAGTAGGCGCCCTCCTGTCTCAGCGTAGAACACCAGAGGGTCCTCTGCTTCCTTGTGGGTTTTACTCCCGGAAACTGTCTTCCGCGGAGTGCAACTACCAGATTGGTGACAGGGAGTTATTGGCCATCGTGCAGGCCCTTAAAGAATGGAGGCACTTGCTCGAGGGCTCGGTGGTTCCGGTTCTCATCCTGACGGACCACAAGAATCTGACCTACCTCTCTGAGGCCAAGAGATTGACACCACGTCAGGCCAGATGGGCTCTGTTCTTGTCACGTTTTAATTACGTGGTCTCCTACCTACCCGGTTCCAAGAACATCAGAGCGGATGCCTTATCACGGCAGTACTCCGAGCTGTCCGGGGAGGAGTCGATTCCGACTTCGGTCATACCTCCGAATCAGATCCTGGCCGCCATTCGCACCAGCCTGACCTCTCCCCTGGGTGAGCAGATTTTGGCGGCTCAATCTGGTGCTCCCTCTGGGAGACCCAACGGCAGGTGTTTTGTGCCTGAGGAGTTGCGCACTCGGTTGTTGCGAACCTACCATAACTCCAAGGCCGCGGGGCATCCTGGAAAGAATCAGCTGTCCTGGGCTGTTTCACGTCTGTTCTGGTGGCCTTCTCTACATTCCGACATCGCCGCATATGTAGCGGCATGCTCCGTTTGTGCCCAGAGTAAGTCCCCTCGACACCTTCCGTTGGGCCTTTTGCAACCCATAGCCACCGGGGAGCGTCCATGGTCACACCTGGGGATGGATTTCATTGTGGACCTCCCTGCATCCCGAGGCCATACAGTCATTCTCATGATAGTGGATCGGTTTTCCAAAATGTGCCACTGTGTTCCTCTCAAGAAGTTACCCTCTGCACAAGAGTTGGCCTCGATTTTTGCCAGGGAGGTCTTCCGGTTGCACGGTTTGCCCAAGGAGATTGTGTCGGATCGGGGGAGTCAGTTTGTGTCCAGGTTCTGGCGCGCCTTTTGCTCCCAGTTGGGGATTCATCTCTCTTTCTCCTCGGCCTACCACCCTCAGTCCAATGGGGCCGCAGAACGATCCAATCAGGCCTTGGAGCAATTCCTTCGTTGCTATGTCTCCGATCACCAAGACAATTGGGTTGACCTCCTGCCTTGGGCTGAGTTTGCCAGGAACACGGCGGTGAACTCTTCCTCTGGGACGTCTCCCTTCATGGCCAATTATGGGTTCCAACCTGCCGTGTTACCGGAGGTATTCTCTCCCCAGGATATTCCGGCTGTGGAGGATCACCTTTCCGTCCTACGTGCTTCTTGGGTACAGATCCAGAGGTCCCTTGAGGTCTCTGTGCAGCGCCAGAGACTCCAGGCTGATCGCAGACGAGCGCCCGCTCCTTCCTACCAGGTCGGAGACCGCGTATGGTTGTCCACCCGCAACCTCAACCTTCGAGTGTCCACTCCCAAGCTGGCGCCTCGCTTTGTTGGTCCCTTCCGAGTGCTTCGCAGGGTAAACCCGGTAGCCTATGCCCTTGCGCTTCCTCCTGGCATGCGGATCTCCAACGTGTTTCATGTCTCCCTGTTGAAGCCACTGGTGTGTAATCGTTTCACTTCCTCGATTCCTCGGCCTCGTCCGGTCCAAGTGGGCAATCGTGAGGAGTATGAGGTGAGCAATATCCTGGACTCACGCCTGGTCCGCGGCCGGGTGCAGTTTTTGGTCCATTGGCGTGGTTATGGTCTAGAGGAGCGTTCCTGGGTTCCCTCCGCAGATGTCCATGCTCCTGCCTTGCTCCGAGCCTTCCACGCACGCTTCCCTCAGAAACCGTTCCTTACTCCGCGGAGGAGGGGCCCTTGAGGGGGAGGTACTGTCATGGTCTTACCTCCTTGCTGTTCTCCTTCGTTTGACATGTGCTGGCGGCCATCTTGGTTTCTGGGTTTCTTGTAGCCTCCCACCCTGCGGCTCCTCCTTCCCACTGGGAGGAGCTGGATGCCTAGCTCATATATATAGGAGGTCTGTGGCTTCAGTTCCTTGCTTGGTCCTCCTGTGCTCACATGCTTCTAAGACTGCTGCTGCTTCTGGTTCCTGATCCTGGCTTCGTCTGACTACCCTGCTGATTCCTGATCCTGGCTTCGTCTGACTACCCTCTTGGTTCCTGATCCTGGCTTCGTCTGACTACCCTTCTGGTTCCTGATCCCTGGTTTCGCAAGACCCTGCTTCGGTTTAGCCATCCGTTTGGACTTTTGCCTTACAGCTTTATTTTCAATAAAGCCTTCTTATTTCCACTCATCTCTTGTTGTACGTCTGGTTCATGGTTCCATGACATATTGTTATATATGCTAATAAATTTCAATTGGTCAGATATCCTGAGAGTGCCCAGTTAATTTTATTCTATATATTTGTAATGGCCTGCAGTAAAATTGATATCCAATGACCGTCTAATATACCTTCAGCCACATAATCACTTGATCTTTTCTGTATGGTGAATGCATAATTTTTGGGGCCTGTAGTCCACTGGCCTCCAGTAAAATTTATATCCATTGACCGTCTAATTTACCTCCAGCCACATAATCACTTGATCTTTTCTGTACGGGAAATGCCTAATTGTTGGGGCCTCGGAGGAATTCAACACCTGTGACAACCATTTGTTATCCATTTTCACCTATTATCGTTTGGGGTTTATTCAAGAGGGGGGATTTTGTTAGCCATGTTTTTAATCCAATTTAAATTTTTAGTTCTTTTAAACATATGTATTTGTACTGACCTGCAGTAAAATTGATATCCAATGACTGTCTAATATACCTCCAGCCACATAATCACTTGATGTTTTCTGTCCGGTGAATGCTTAATGTTTGGGGCCTGTACTCCCGTGGCCTAAAATAAAATGTTTCTAGGCTCCAGCAGGGCACATTTTTGAGAGTTTTGGGCCCCTGATTAAAATACATATTTTTTGTGGGAATTTTTGCCATTGATCCCCCTCTGGTATGTTACTGTCCATGTTGTGGGACGATTCGTGCACTTCTAGTAAGTATTTGGTGGCTGCGAATATGAACTGAAGGCTTTTCAGGTTCGCCTGCAATTAAAGTGAATGCGGCCCGCCGCAAACTTGCGGTTTGTGAACATTTGATCATGTTTGCGTGTTCACGAATCGTCCCGGACATTGTTCGTCCATTACTAATCACAGCCTTACAGACTTCAGTAACAGTGACTATTACTAGAGATCTATTAGATTTCTGACAGATGGAGAAAGTTTCTGTCAGAACACATTTTATTCTCACTGATAGTTGCTACAAACCCTTGTCAGGGTTATATTTGTATAATAAGTGTTTTGTTATGCTGATTATACAGAGATCAGCAATACTACATGTCTTGGCTGCTCTGGCTAAGGAGGCACACTGTAGTTGTAATAGATGTGGGGCATGATTTGGATGAATGTATTTACAACATGACTCTTTTAGTCTTGACAGCCATGTGACAGCCTGGTAATTTTTGGAGGAATTTTTTTTAGACGCATACAAGCACCCTGTGACTTTAGGTGTGCACTTATGCCAATGTCCATTCAGCTTTGCTACTACTATATAATCAGCATGTTTGGAGATACAGAAATGCTGATTATACAGAGATCAGTGGTGCTACATGTGTGCCACTTATCTTATCTCTCTGGACATCTCGGCTGCTCTAGGTAAGGAGATACACCATAGTTATATAGGATGTGCATGATTTGCGTGAATGTGACTACAACATGAATCTTATAGTTGGTACAGCCATGTGACAGGCCTTGCACCTATGTCAATGTAAGCTCAGCTTTGTTGTTACTGTAAGTAATATTTGTATAATCAGCCTGTTCGGAGATAAGGAAATGCTGATTATACAGAGATCAACAGCACTAAATGTTACCTGTGTCACTGGATATCTTGGCTGCTCTGGCTAAGGAGGTAGACTTTAGTTGTTAAACATGATGTACGTGAATCTTGTAGTCAAGACAGCCTGAGTATTTTATTTTATTTTTATTTTTTACACTTGTGCAAGCATACTGTGAATTTATGTGTGTACCTACAGTATGTCAATGTAAGTTCAGCTTTGCTGTTACTGTATAATCATCATGTTTAGAGACACAGTAACACTTAGAAATCTGTCTAGCTATGGCACTATTTAGTACTGAGTAGAAGGATTTATCTTGATAGGTTTAGTATTATGTAGTCTATTACAGTTCCACATGGTTGTAACTCAGCTTTCCCAGCATCCTGTGTTGCATCGGCAACCCGAGTCTGTCACTGCTCTGCTACTTCTATTAAAAACATAACTCAGTGAACACTACTACTCCCATTTTCGCGTTCAATACCGCTCCCCTCCTGTTGTGTATCAACCTACTTAACTGAATTCTGACTCTCAGCTGCCTTTCCTGATCTGTGCCTGTTTACCGTTGTGATCCTCTGCTGCCAGCAATGACCTTGGACTGATATCAAGAATGCGCATGAACTCAGCCTGCCCTTACCCCAGCCTGTTACTGACTGTTTGCCTGGGGCCTTGTACTGGTGTCTCTGACCCCCATGAGTCAGCTGTCAACCATATCGGGACTATTTCAGGGTGTAGCGGCCTGGTGGCTCCCTGCAGCAAAGTTCAGATCCCTGTACAGAGGTTAAAGGGTAAATATCAAGGACCCACAATGATGATGCCCTTAGATTTAGCCCAAAGTCAAAGCAGTTCATTGACACAGCTGTTGCACACCCACTGCCATAACATCCTGAAAGGAAAATCTGACTATCACACTATTTAGAAGTGGGGAGGGGAATTTATCTTGGAAGAGTTAGAATCCACAGACTGTTACAGTACCACATGATTATAGCCCAGCTTTTCCAGGATCCTCAAAGGCAAATCTGCCTACCTATGGCACTATTTAGGAATGGGGAGTGTAGTTGATCTTGGTAGAGGGAGGGGAATTTATCTTGGTAGATTTAGAATCCATAGACTATTACAGTTCCACATGGTTATATTACAGCTTTCCCAGGATCCTGAAAAGCAAATCTGCCTAGGTACTGTACAATTTAGGAGTGAAGAGGGGGATTTTTTCTTGGTAGATTTAGTATTCTGCAGTCTATTAAAGTACCCTGAAAAGAAAGTTGACCTAGCTTTATGATCAGTACATAATTAGACAAATTTGGAAATCAGCAGTCTGAATAAGGTAGGTAATAACCTCTGCAGAGATGTAATGGGGGTCACACTTGGTGCATACATTCTGCATACACTCTATCCATAAAAATTTATAATCAGGACAACAGTTAGTATATACTATATATGTAGTTTGATTTCCAGCATATCTCCACACGCTAAACAGCTGAGCAGGAGTAACTGAGCAGATTTGCTATTCAGATTTTCTACGTATATAGCACAAATATGTCTGGCACTGTTACCAAATCCATTTTGTACTATTAGTAACTAGGAGATTCCTTCCCACAAAATGTCTATGTTCAATGTGTAGACAAAAATTATTCAGACTAAGCCCAGCCTCCTCCTCCTAAACTTCCTTGCTCATGTGCACTAGCATCAGAAGAGGAAAGAGGGGGAGAGAAGACATGGCTGCAGCCTGAGAGAACAATGCATTGCTTTTCTATTTTATTTTCTATGGTCTGCAATTATGATATCTGAAACAAAAACAAATAAAAAAGACAAATAAGGAGATGTATGTTAGGGTTTGTTAGCTGTTGTTTTTATGTGTTTGGATTTTGGGTTTCCTGGCTCTTTAACAGTATTCTGCATATTTAGAGTAAAACAACACTGATGAAACCAGAAACAGGAAATCAGTGCACCTTTAGTTCACATTACCTTTTTGTACAGAAACAGTGCACAGTCTAGAAATTCACTTTGTATGTCCTGTATTGCTGATATTATATTTATTACCTTTGGTGAGATAACTAAAAATATAGGTTCATTGTACAGTGAACATATGTTCCTGGAGATAAGTGGAAAAGACACTTGATTATTTCGCATATTGGATAAACTACTGTGTATGCTTCCATGCTGCATCTTGAAATGTGAGTTAAGACTGAAATGTTCCCTTTGAAGATCACGCAATCCAGATACATGACCTCTACAAATCATTGATTGAACATTGCAGCTGTTGTATTTAATGAATAACTGTGTTGTCCTAGAGATTCCATAAGTGGCGTCAATTACCCATGGATGTTCGGATGTGTGTATTATGCTTGTGTACAAAACAGCCTCATCATTTCTCTGCGTGCTGTATTCATTTACAGCTAGGGTACATTGTGTAATCCATCAGCCACGGTCACATGTCTTTATCATGGAAATGTTAGGTTTCTGTGTTCTTTCATTGTTTTAGGATATTTGAGGATCAGCTATGAAGAGTTTATCCTGCCAACAAGAGCTGACAGCTCCACTAATCATAACATTTAGGACATATCTACATGGGCAATATATGCTGCAGATTTGCTGCAACAGAAAATCTGCAGAGCATCCGCTCTAATTCCGCAGCAGAAAAATCCACACCAAATGGTGCTGTCAGAAGTTTACCCAGCCAAAATTCTGTGCAATATCCAAACAGAAATCCAGCTTCCAATACAAAACGTGGCAACTTTTATTAAAGTAGTGCATTAAAAACCAAAAAGGAAGTCCATGACATGGACTTCCTTTTTGGTTTTTAATGCACTACTTTAAAGGGAGTCTGTCATCTCCATATGGCCATACACAGTGCTTACATGGCTCTGTAGCACACTATACAGGTCCTTCTCAAAATATTAGCATATTGTGATAAAGTTCATTATTTTCTGCAATGTACTGATAAACATTAGACTTTCATATATTTTAGATTCATTACACACCAACTGAAGTAGTTCAAGCCTTTTATTGTTTTAATATTGATGATTTTGGCATACAGCTCATGAAAACCCAAAATTCCTATCTAAAAAAATTAGCATATCATGAAAAGGTTCTCTAAACAAGCTATTAACCTAATCATCTGAATCAACTAATTAACTCTAAACACCTGCAAAAGATTCCTGAGGCTTTTAAAAACCGTTTCTCAAAACCATTACTCAAAACCGCAATCATGGGTAAGACTGCCGACCTGACTGCTGTCCAGAAGGCCATCATTGACACCCTCAGGCAAGAGGGTAAGACACAGAAAGAAATTTCTGAACGAATAGGCTGTTCCCAGAGTGCTGTATCAAGGCACCTCAGTGGGAAGTCTGTGGGAAGGCAAAAGTGTGGCAGAAAACGCTGCACAACGAGAAGAGGTGACCGGACCCTGAGGAAGATTGTGGAGAAGGACCGATTCCAGACCTTGGGGGACCTGCGGAAGCAGTGGACTGAGTCTGGAGTAGAAACATCCAGAGCCACCGTGTACAGGCGTGTGCAGGAAATGGGCTACAGGTGCCGCATTCCCCAGGTCAAGTCACTTTTGAACCAGAAACAGCGGCAGAAGCGCCTGACCTGGGCTACAGAGAAGCAGCACTGGACTGTTGCATGTCATTCGGAAATCAAGGTGCCAGAGTCTGGAGGAAGACTGGGGAGAGGGAAATGCCAAAATGCCTGAAGTCCAGTGTCAAGTACCCACAGTCAGTGATGGTCTGCCGTGCCATGTCAGCTGCTGGTGTTGGTCCACTGTGTTTTATCAAGGGCAGGGTCAATGCAGCTAGCTATCAGGAGATTTTGGAGCACTTCATGCTTCCATCTGCTGAAAAGCTTTATGGAGATGAAGATTTCATTTTTCAGCACGACCTGGCACCTGCTCACAGTGCCAAAACCACTGGTAAATGGTTTACTGACCATGGTATTACTGTGCTCAATTGGCCTGCCAACTCTCCTGACCTGAACCCCATAGAGAATCTGTGGGATATTGGGAAGAGAAAGTTGAGAGACGCAAGACCCAACACTCTGGATGAGCTTAAGGCTGCTATCGAAGCATCCTGGGCCTCCATAACACCTCAGCAGTGCCACAGGCTGATTGCCTCCATGCCACGCCGCATTGAAGCAGTCATTTCTGCAAAAGGATTCCCGACCAAGTATTGAGAGCATAACTGAACATAATTATTTGAAGGTTGACTTTTTTAAGTATTAAAAACACTTTTCTTTTATTGGTCGGATGAAATATGCAAATTTTTTTAGATAGGAAATTTGGGTTTTAATGAGCTGTATGCCAAAATCATCAATATTAAAACAATAAAAGGCTTGAACTACTTCAGTTGGTGTGTAATGAATCTAAAATATATGAAAGTCTAATGTTTATCAGTACATTACAGAAAATAATGAACTTTATCACAATATGCTAATTTTTTAAGAAGGACCTGTACAGGATTGTAACGGTACCTTTCTTCTTTTCTTTAGACTTGCACCAGCAGGAAAAACGACGTTTAATTCATATGCAAATGAGCACTCGCAAGTGCCCAGGGGCGGCCTTCAGTGTGTAGGTGCCCAGGCTGCTCTGCCTTCTTTTCACTTTACTCCTCCCCAGTCCCTGCCTTTGCCCGCCCTCCAAGTCTCTTGCCTCATCGATAGGTCCGGACTTGGAGGGCGGGCAAAGGCAGAGGCTGGGGAGGAGTAAAGTGAAAAGAAGGCAGAGCAGCCTGGGCATCTACACACTGAACTCCTCCCTGGGCACTTGAGAGTGCTCATTTGCATATTAATTAAACGTCGTTTTTCCTGTTGGTGCAAGTCTAAAGAAAAGAACAAAGGTACCGTTACAATCCTGTATAGGTGTGCTACAGAGCCATGTAAGCGCTGTATATGGCCATATGGAGGTGACAGACTCCCTTTAATAAAAGCTGCTACGTTTTGCATTAGAAGGTGGATTTCTGTTTTTCTGTTTGGATATTGCCTCCACGCTTTGTTCCCGGCGTGCTCTGTGCTCCGTGCTTCCGTGATCAATTACAGCCAGGTAAGCCCACCTTCCTTTCTATTTAGAAAATTCTGTGCAAGGTTGTGCTGGGAGCCGACCAGTCAAGCCCTGGCTTGTCGACGTATCAGTGAAGCTGGAAGCTGAGCCAATCAGATTCCTGAGTCTGCATCCAATCCCAGAATTAAGAGTGCTACTCAGTCATGGCTGCTGTGGATTGCATAGATGTGTTCTGACTCTATACCTCTGTGTTCTGTACTTGATCTCTGCACCTGCACATAAACCCTCTGTATACCAACTATGGCTAGTTTTCAAGATTAACCTCTTATCCATGGAATTGCCTTTGTCTGATTCTCCTGGTAATCTGACCGTGGCTTGTTTCAGTATTAACCCCTCATCTGCTGTTTAGGCCTATCCGTCTGTCCTGGTTCTGACCCTGCTTGTCTACTACACACTTTGCACCCTGGTCATTCTGATAGGTCTGCTTCTAGAGAGCTTGCACAAGTTTTCTGCAACCTTACTCTGTACTATGTTTTTTCCATTTCTTTGACTTCCAAGATAATATCAACTAAGGCTCAGAATGTGTTTTTAACAAAAAAAAAGAAAACTACCCACCTGCTCTCCATTGCTCTGCTCTAGCACTGAGGGACAGCCACGCGCTTCCGGATCCCTGTAGTCCAGAGGTGTGAGATCTTTTGTCAAATGCAATGCTGTGATAATTCAGTGAAGTTTAACTGTGAATGGCTATAGTGGTGCATGTGAAGATGGACAGGATGTCACACTTCTGGTCCATATGGGATCTGAAGCAGCATGAAGAGGACGTTCAGCACTGGAATGGAGCACTAGTGAACAGGTGAGTAGCTTTCTTTTTTAATGTTAAACATATTCTGGGCCTTAGTTGATTTTACCTTTGGGTCGGTCAAACCCTTTATGCAACTTTGCAAGTAGTCTTGATTACAATTTTCCTATTGTTTTGTGTCTACATCTTTAATGAATGGCATATGCATCTCCATAATAACAGACTACTGTATAGTCTGATGCTGTAGTCATACCTGCTTCAATCTATTTTCTATTCATAGCTAGTATTCATTTGGCAGGTTGGCAAGGCGTAAGACATAAATGGAAGAGACATCCAGAAATACAATTTCAGACAACACTAACTGCCTCTATTGATTACACGGCCCGGAATTCAACGTCAATATAGGTATGTATCATCCCCAACAACAATCCAAGTAAAGAAAGTATGCTGACATCAGCATCTCCTCTTGTATCCAGCCTTCACTCAATATTCCATATGGAAAACAAAAATATGCAATGTTTCATCTTCTAATAAGCCTTTCTCAAGATAATTGAAAAATCTTTTTAGAAGCTGAAACTTTTCACAGATTTGTGTTCATTATGGGATATTGAATAAAGGCTGGATACAAAAGGAGAGGCTGACATCATCATACTTTCTTTATGCAGAGAGTTATAACTGCAGAACAAAACTACAAAATGCTTGTTTGTAGTCTGTTACTATCGAGATGCATAAGTGATAGGATCGATAGGCACATTTTTAACAAACACCTATTTAAAAGTGTTTGTTAAAGAGCCTGAGGAAGCGCTTGATAGCGCGAAACGGCCGTCGCTGCTCTTCTTGTGCGTGTAAGAATTATCTGCCCCCTGCCTATTGAAATAAAGAACCCGCTTGGTTTACATCACATCGGTGAGTGCCGCTGCACATTCTTTTCTTCGCTATTACATTTGTGATTACCTTTCTGGTAGTAGCAGCTGAGCACCGCCGTCAGTGTGAAGGCTCCGAGCGGCCGAGACACTGCTCCCTGCTGTTTCAAGTCGGACTGTGTTTGTTACTGTGCCGCCCCTGTTTCTTTTTCTTGATACCTATTCAAAAGTTCCTTTTTCATGCATTGGAACAATAATCAAAAATGGTGGACGTAGCCTTTAAATAAGGATCACAGATAACAAATATACAGTACAGACCAAAAGTTTGGACACACCTTCTCATTCAAAGAGTTGTCTTTATTTTCATGACTATGAAAATTGTAGATTCACACTGAAGGCATCAAAACTATGAATTAATACATGTGGAATTATATACATAACAAAAAAGTGTGAAACAACTGAAAATATCTCATATTCTAGGTTCTTCAAAGTAGCCACCTTTTGCTTTGATTACTGCTTTGCACACTCTTGGCATTCTCTTGATGAGCTTCAAGAGGTAGTCACCTGAAATGGTTTTGACTTCACAGTTGTGCCCTGTCAGGTTTAATAAGTGGGATTTCTTGCCTTATAAATGGGGTTGGGACCATCATCTGCGTTGTGGAGAAGTCAGGTAGCTACACAGCTGATAATCCTACTGAATAGACTGTTAGAATTTGTATTATGGCAAGAAAAAAGCAGCTAAGTGAAGAAAAACGAGTGGCCATCATTACTTTAAGAAATGAAGGTCAGTCAGTCCGAAAAATTTAGAAAACTTTGAAAGTGTCCCCAAGTGCAGTCACAAAAACCATCAAGCACTACAAAGAAACTGGCTCACATGCGAACCGCCCCAGGAAAGGAAGACCAAGAGTCACCTCTGCTGCAGAGGATCATCCGAGTCACCAGCCTCAGAAATCGCAGGTTAACAGCAGTTCAGATTAGAGACCAGGTCAATGCCACACATCTCTAGAACAACTGTTAAGAGGAGACTGTGTGAATCAGACCTTCATGGTAGAATATCTGCTAGGAAACCACTGCTAAGGACAGGCAACAAGCAGAAGAGACTTGTTTGGGCTAAAGAACACAAGGAATGGACATTAGACCAGTGGAAATCTGTGCTTTGGTTTGATGAGTCCAAATTTGAGATGTTTGGTTCCAACTACCGTGTCTTTGTGCGACGCAGAGAAGGTGAACGGATGGACTCTACATGCCTGGTTCCCACCGTGAAGCATGGAGGAGGAGGTGTGATGGTGTGGGGGTGCTTTGCTGGTGACATTGTTGGGGATTTATTCAAAATTGAAGGCATACTGAACCAGCATGGCTACCACAGAATCTTGCAGCGACATGATATTCCATCCGGTTTGCATTTAGTTGGACCATCATTTATTTTTTAACAGGACAATGACCCCAAACACACCTTCAGGCTGTGCAAGGGCTATTTGACCATGAATGAGAGTGATGGGGTGCTGCGCCAGATGACCTGGCCTCCACAGTCACCGGACCTGAACCCAATCGAGATGGTTTGGGGTGAGCTGGACCGCAGAGTGAAGGCAAAAGGGCCAACAAGTGCTAAGCATATCTGGGAACTCCTTCAAGACTGTTGGAAGACCATTTCAGGTGACTACCTCTTGAAGCTCATCAAGAGAATGCCAAGAGTGTGCAAAGCAGTAATCAAAGCAAAAGGTGGCTACTTTGAAGAACCTACAATATGACATATTTTCAGTTGTTTCACACTTTTTTGTTATGTATATAATTCCACATGTGTTAATTCATAGTTTTGATGCCTTCAGTGTGAATCTACAATTTTCATAGTCATGAAAATAAAGAAAACTCTTTGAATGAGAAGGTGTGTCCAAACTTTTGGTCTGTACTGTATATATGTGAAAGGCTTCTTTTACATCTCAAAGCATTCATAAGGTTTTTGTGAAGCTGGCACTAGGGGGAGTTCACTGTGTGTGATTAAGTTCTATAGTAGCGGTATATATTCATATGTATTGTGCTCCCCCTACTGGTAGCTGCAGACAGAGCATCATCATTTAATATGTGCAGGGAATTTAGAACTCAGCTTGGGCGAATTATCAATGTATTTAAGTACGTTTTCTAGCATAAATGCATTCACCAATATGGCATTTGGATTTAACACCATATTTTAGAAACCCCTCTATCACTTATACAATATGTTTGTGACTGGTACAAGAGAGGCAATAGCTGTTGTGCTCACCATGTCTGATCACTGTACTTACCCAGTGCTGCCTGCCCTGACCTCCAGAGTTTCACAGATTTACACAAACTCTGACAACACTGAACTCAACCTGTTACTGATTACAAGTTTGCCTGTTCTCTCTGTGCTACACATTGGTGTCTCTGACCCCAGTGGGTCAGCTGACAGCCACCGCAGAACTGCTCCCTGAGGTAGGTAGTGGCCTTGTTGCTCCTCTGCAGTGAAGTCCAGATCCCTGTGTAGGGGTTAAAGGGTGAATACCAGGGGACTGTCAGTATCCCACCTTTGGAAAAAGTCAAACCAGTTAGTTGATGCAGGGGTTTCACACCCACTGCCCATAACAATTAGTCTGAAATGAATGTGTGAAATGAAGGTGTTGTATAACATGCTGTGAATTTTGGGCAAAATATGAAATAAGGTTATTTTTTTCAGAGTTTCAGACCCTATATACTTTACCTGGGGATTTTATAGACTCCTCCAATTGGGAGTTTTATAGAATGCCCAGTTATTTTACAGAATGTTTGGCATTTTTGGCAAAGAATAAAATAATAGGATTAGGCCAAGGGTACTTTCACACTAGCGTTTTTCTTTTCCGGCACTGTGTTCCGTCAAAAGGGCTCAATGCCGGAAAAGAACTGACCAGGTATATCCCCATGCATTCTGAATGGAGAGTAATCCGTTCAGGATGCATAAGGATTCAGTTCAGTCATTTTGACTGATCAGGCAAAAGATAAAACTGTAGCATGCTACGGTTTTATCTCCGGCGAAAAAAACTGAAGACTTGCCTGAATTTTTTTTTCCATAGGAAGGTATTAGGCATTCAAAATACCGGAATGCCGAAAAGTGAAAAAAAGAAAATGCCGGATCCGTTTTGCCGGATGACACCGGAAATACGGATCCGGCATTTCAATGCATTTTTTTGGATTGATCAGGCATTTTTAAGACTGATCAGGATCCTGATCAGTCTTACTAATGCCATCGGTTGGCATACGTTTTTCCGGATCCGGCATCCAGTTTCGGCGACGGAACTGCTTGCTGGATCAGTCTGCCGCAAGTGTGAATGTAGCCTAATAATAATAGGGTTGGGCTTAGGCTTAGGGTTAAAGGGGTTTTCTGAGACTGCTTACATGAAATACGTGATTACAAAAGTTGCTACGTTTCGGCTATAGCATAGCCTTTATCAAGCACAATGGGATCCCCAAATGATCCTGCTTATAAAGTGCAAGCCACACCTCCCCATGCGGCAGTGGCCAATCACATAGTTGCATATTCCACCATTCTTCCACAATGTATAATAAAATGTGTTCACATACTTTCAATTGAATTATATATTAATCATCCCATATGAAAAATAGCACTCTCACCCGGTGATATATAGAATGCATAACTTCGTGATGCATCATTGCAGCGTGTCCCCCTGAATCCAGTGCGCATGTCCAGGGAGGAGAAAACGTTCCCTCACGTGTCTGACACTAATCACATGATCGCAAACTAACCTGTCCATGCGATCATCAATGCAGCCGAGCCGCTTCCTACTCCTCCCACAGGCTGCGCTCCAGGGACGCACAATGAACACCCCGCCCCCATACAGACCCGCTGGCAGCAAACATACCAACGATTATCCTATGGACCAGCGATAATAAATTAATTTCCAATTATGGAGGGGGGTAAGTTCCTCCTCATTATGAATCACGGAGATGTATTCAATATACAACAGCAATAGTGATCTTAGTGAATATGTCCCTACAAATACAAAAGTTAAAAACAAGAACGTATTAAAAATCACAATACTGAGTACAAATTAATCATTACGTCCCATGGATAACCTACACATTACCCACACTAAATTCAATATTCATCCCATAAGGTTGGAGTGCCTTCAATTAAAAAATCCATTTAAATTCCTTCCTCCGTAGGATTCGATCTCTATCGCCCCCACGTCTCATTTTACCAACTGAATCAATAATCCGGAACCGTAGCTGGTTGACCGAGTGTCCACGCTCAACAAAATGCTTTGCTACTAGTTTATCCACCAGTTCCCTTCTGATGTTGCTCTTGTGGGAATTAATCTGCTCACATGCCTCCATTGTGGTCTCACCTATGTAAATGAGACCACAGGGGTACGTGGATCATGTAAATGACATCACAAGATCTACATGTATAGAATTCTTTTATTTTATAAGATTTACCGCTGTAGGGGTGGGCAAAGGTATCTCCTTTCACCATATTACCACAGTTGCAGCAACCAAGGCAGGGATAACATCCGAACTTTCTTGGTGCCAGATACCTTTGTCTATCCCCTCGGGAATCCATAACTTCTGTTCTCACCAGCTTATCACATAAGTTAGTGCCTCTTTTGTACGCCATCATAGAAAAATTCTCAAACTCATGTATTGTTGGCAACCCTTTTTGTAGGATATGCCACTCCTTACGTATAATTCGTGCAATCTCCCCACTAAGACAATCATAAATGGAGACAAAGGGAATACGTTTATTGTCCCTATTCCGATTTTTACCTTGGAGCGTGGACTCACGGTCAACAACTGCCACCTTTTGTTTAGTTTTTTCCACTAATTTATGAGGATAACCCCTATCTAGGAATTTCCTCCCCATCTCATCAACTCTTGTTCCAAACCGTTCATCGCTAGATACTACTCGTCTCACCCTCAACAGTTGGCTCCATGGAAGAGACCATATGACGTGGATGGTTACTGTCATATCTCAACCATTTATTCCTATCAGTTGGCTTATGATAGATGTCTGTCATGATTGCACCATCCTTGATGTATACCATCACATCTAAAAATTGCAATTCGACCGGAGATACCGTAATGGTAAATTCTAGGCCGGGTACCATGTTGTTAAGATGTTGATGGAACAATTGCAATTCATCTAGGGTACCACCCCAGATCACAAAAATGTTGTCGATGTAGCCCCAAAAAGGGTCGACCTATTTATAAATTTGTCCTCCACCTCCGCCATGAACATGTTAGCATACGTGGGTGCCACGTTCGACCCCATGGCCACTCCACGCTGCTGCTGGTAAAAGGTGTCCCCAAAGCGGAAGTAATTCCACCTCAGGACCACCTCAAGGAGTTGGAGGACAAACCTACGGCCACCCAGGGAGAGCCCGGTGCCAGCCAGGGCCACATCGACGACGCTTAATCCAAATGCATGCTCAATAGAACTGTATAGTGAGACCACGTCAAAGCTGACAAGAAGAGGGTTGGCAGGCAAACTCAGATCCCTAAGTTTCAACAAAAAGTGTCTGGTATCCCTAATAAAGGAAGGGGTGCTGGTGGCATGGACACGTAAAACCCTGTCAAGGAATATGGCCTCTTCAAGGGCCTCACTAATGATGTTCTCAAGGATACGCATAATATCCCACTTGGGATCATTCTGTAACACTGTGTACACCTCCCGGTCACTCAGCTGTCTATGCACCTCCCGATTATAACCAACCGTGTCCATCACCACCACTGCCCCTCCTTTATCAGCCGGTTTGATAGTAAGGGTCTTATTATATTCAAGTTGTGCCAACGCCTCCCTCTCTCCTCTTGTCAGATTCCCCGTGGTACCCATCCTGTTGCATTCCCTCAATCGGTCAATTTGTTGCGACACAATATTTATATAAGCCTCCACAACATGGTTGTTGTGGGGAGGTGCAAAATCACTCTTAACACTTAAATCCAATGCTTTTAATGTAAAATCAGCTCCATCACCAGTGTCAGATACCGGTCCCACAATGTTCTCCCCTTTAGTGAAAAAAAAGGCATTACGTCTCAACAGTCGATAGAAATGATGCAAATCAAGTTCCAAGTCAAACCAATTTCTCTCTTGACCAGGACAAAAGGACAAACCGCGTCCCAATACTTTCAATTGATCACTGGTCAATTCACTGGATGAGATATTCACGACCAAATTAATCATTACATCTAGTTGCATCTCGTCATTCTCCCCCGTGTGCCCCTGTTGGATTTCTGATATGGTGGAGGTAGATTTTTTCGGGGATCTGCAGTGTTTCCTTCCCCCCTACGGCACCGTTTCTTGCGCCGAGTAGGGGAGGTCCTAAAAAAGGTATTTTATTCACTTCATCTGATTAATCAGAATCGCCTCTGGATAGTTCATCAGTATCTGATCTGTGAGGGTCCAACATCCGGCCACAGCCTTCTCTCAGATCCTAGACCGTTATTCAGTGACATGGCCTAGGTGCAGCTCAGCCCCCATAAAACCACAATGTACGATGCTGTGCTTGGTAAGCTGAGAGATGGTGATCGGCAGGGATCGGACCCCCACTGATCAGATCCTGATGACCTATCTTGGGGATGGGTCATCAGTTGTATAGACTTGGAAAACCCTTTTAACCTAATTATAATAGGTTTATGATTAGGCATATGGACCATAATGATAATAGGGTTGGAGATAGGGCTAACCCTCATAGTAATATATTAGTGATAGGGTTTGGGGTTAAGGTGATGCCTAATAAATGTTGGACAAGAAGAAACTAATTCTATATATTATCTTAGTTTCACAAAATCTCAGTTGCTGCAGTTTGGTCATTTAATACTTTGCCTTAAACAAACTCTGTACTCTACAGAATACCTAGGAAATAAGTACAGAATGAATTCATTTTATACAGTATCCTCAAGTTTTGGGTATTCTGTACATTATCCTCATTTCACACATTGCCTGCAGGTGGAATGCAAAATGTTTGCTTTACTTTTATATCCATATCCAATCATGTATGTGAAAAGGATTGGAATTTGCATTATCTGTAGGGTTACTGCTGAATAATGATCCAAAACTATAGAATTGCTGCTAATACAAACCAACAGGTTTTATTTCTGCTAATTGGGATATAAAATAAATTGCACATAATTCATTTTCGTAAAGGTGTTGTCTCAGGACAGACATTGAGGGTTTATTGTGAGCACATCGCATTAATGTCCTTACACTGTGACCCCTGCCAATTATTAGAACAACAGTAGTGCTAGGAAAGTAGTGTTCCACTTTAGCTTTTCTGGAGAACACAGGGTTAACCAGTGCCCTATCATCAGAGCCATTATCAAATAAAGTGACATAGTGATATGGCTATTTCACAGTGGCCAGACCCCATGAAATAAACATTGTTTGCATAATATTGTGATATGCGTATTGTGATAAGGTACACTTTAAAATTTTGTAACATCTTATAGAGGATTTTCAAGTTTTACGTAAATAATGGTAGTTTATCATTGTGTACATGAAAAGTTATACAGTATTTTGGTTCATCATAAATTTCAAGATTTACCTCTATGAGTTGCACGGCCTGAACTCCTGACTGATTGAACACATTTTGGCATTTTCCAATTTCATAGTAATTGCTGCAACTTACCGTGTTTCTACTGCACCATGTGAATATATACCATTATACAAATAAGGAAATACATTTACCTGGGTCTCTTTGTTGTGCTTGCTTGGGTCTTTTTCATAGCTTTCTGCATAAATTCTTAGAGTTGTGCCCACATAACCTGAAGTACTGAGTCTAAAAATAATCCTTGATCCATCTGCAAAACGAATCCTGAGTCCCTAGGAAAATAAAGGGAATCATGTTAAATTTATCAGACTCCTGTTTTGTCTCATATGAACAAGTGACCATGTGACCCCATTGCAAAAGGTGAAGTGAAGCCACACTACAGTATGACCACCATCAGCAGCAAGCAGGGGTAGACTGTCCATAAGCCTCACAGGGAAATTTCCTGCTGGGTTGATAGCCATGGGGCCACCTAAGCCCTCCTCACAGCTCCTGGCCAAGTACATAACGATCTGATGCTCTGACCATTAATTCATGCCAGGAGCATCAGGTACTTATGAAGCTGGCCAATGACCTCAGGTGCCCTCCTGAACTCAACTGTATCACTGTCCTCGGAACAGTGATACATTTGCATACTGTGGTGAAGGTGGCAGTATTTTGTGCTGCACTGTGGTATTTATTACTGCTGGGGCGGTATTTTTTCTTTGCCATAGACAGCAGCGGTGAACAGGAAGAGAGACGGCACGTGTGCACTGCGCACGCAGTTTTCCCATACAGCAGATCGGCGGGGGGTGCCGGCAGGATCGTAGCTAAAGGCTCATGAGCCCTCGTGCAAGAATTCAGCTTGGGTCCCCCTTCTTTTATTGCTTTGTGAACAGGGGCCGGGAAGCACATAGCCTAATTCTTGACCTAACCCCTTCCCCTCCAGCCAGAGGTGTAACTTTACCAGCATGCGCTTTCTATAATAGCAGTGTCTTCTTATGTAGCACAAGGGACTTTGGGCCCCCTTAGGCTCTTGGGCTCGGTAGCGACTGCTACCTCTGCACCCCCTATAACTATACCCCTTAGTGTCGGGTGTCGGACTCCCGCCGATCTGATGTTGATGACCTATCCTGAGGATAAGTCATCAATAGTAAAAGCCCAGATAACCCCTTTAAGTCAATAATTCTCAGGGTCTGAAAGAGGATGTGCAAGTGCCAGAAGCATAATTTTTCTTAAAACTTTGACTGCACAAGATATTGATTCTTGACATGATTAGCTAACTTTAGGCAGTCTTTTCAATGTTAACCTCTTTAGGACCAGAGAACATCCATGAAAACCTCAGCAGGGAATTTATCATAAGGAGAATTTTTGAGTGAGTGGTGTAAAATGCGCAATTAAACCCCAAAAGTTTTTGACATTTTGAAGCCAAAAATTGAAAGTGCAGGACTTGATAAATCCCCCATGCGTACTGTATATAAGAAGTGTGGATAATACGGTAGTTTCAATAGTCTTAAACTATTACATATTGTATATAAAAAACACCAAAAATATAATAACTACTACAACTTAAAAACATAATAAATAATTTTTAATACAACTAACGAATAGTAGAAAGTACCTTTTCTTAAGCTTTCAGGGGGGAATTTATCAAGCCCTATCCTCCAGCCCAAAATATGGCTTCATAAAGTCACAAAAGGGGGCTTTTGTGATCTTTTTGACTTATTTACACAAAATGTGCAACTTTTTATGATTCTACAACACTCACTTCAGTTTTTGAAAGTGGGCGGGGTTAACTATGTTAATGAGGTGTGGGCCAGATTAGAGAAACAAATTGCAAAAGTTGCACAAATGGGGGAGAATTTGGTGAAAAAAATGGTAATGCAGACTTAAGCAAAACTGACTTCAAAAATGTTACATTAATTAACATGTAACAGAAGATAATAAAAAGACGTGTGGACTATACAGTCTATTGTTTTGCTATGAGAAATGCTGTAAAGCCTTTGGAAGGTATTCAAATTTAGCTTCTGGATGTGATTCCAATCTCAATATCCAATAAAGAAATATGTAAAGTGAGGTAGTGGTCCTTAAAAATAATAGACACTAGATGGCGCTGTGCTCTGTCTAGTGAAACTACTGATACACTATTTCAGGGCAACAAGATTATTTGCAAATATAATTGCAAATATTTAACATTTTTCATGTATTAATTTAAAAAGTTAACTATTATTAGTAATTATCAAGCTCTTCAGTGGATATTTATTGTCATTCATATTTCTCAGCAGAAAAGCAAAAAACGGGGAACGGTTGATCTGTAGGGTAACAACAAATACTCACATATAATAACCAACCATTAAGAATAAGACCACAGGACTCACCATTAACAGCAGAAACGTTATTTTTAGTGCTTCATTGCAGGTAATACAAAGGAAACAAACACATGTAGATCGGCATTGAGGAAGCGTCAGAAGACTCAAAACATCTTCATGGGTCTACTTTCCATGTATTACCTGCAATGACGCACTAAAAGTAAAGTTTTCCGCTATTGTTAATGGCGAGTACTGTAGATTTCCTTTATATTTAACAATTGCTATCACTTACATTGAGCACCATTATTTACTGGCAGTGTAGAACTACTGGTCTCAGCATAGAAATTTTGTGCATGATTACTGGCACTTCTGTAATGCTGATGTAAATATACACATATTGTACTTGCATACATCATATACTCCTCAAAATTAAAATTGCAACACATAGAAAGACAAGCCCTAAGGTTATGCAAATCGAGGAAGTAGCAACTGTCTCTAAGATCTACAGATCCTAAATTTTTAAGCACCTAGCTCCAATCTGTGGCACATGGGGGGGGGGGGGGGGGCATAAAAGCTACGGTGAACGCAAAGTTTTTTAGCCTGATCAAACCTCAAAAATTGGATCAAGTTGAATGGGATCATTGTGCAATACCTCCTTTTTGTCAACGTGCCAGTTATCGCCACGTAACGGACGCTGAGAGAGACAGAATCCTTGAACTTAGAGACGTTGGTTTATCCTTTCAGCAGATCGCTATGTGCCTAGGCCGAGATGTCAGCACTGTTCAACAGAACAACGACAGCAGGAGATCCACAGACGTACAGCTACCAGTGTTCTATTGACCTCACGCCACCACTCAAAAAGACTATCATGGTGCACAACAAGACAACAATGGATGTGGTCTATGGAATGGTGGTCTATTCCTCTTCCGTTATAAGCTATGCTTCTGTCTCTGATGCAATAATAGTCAGAGATTGGACTAGAGACCACATGGGCAACGTCATAAAGAGGCCTTCACAAGGGGATGTCACACTGATTCTACCATGGGGAACATGATGTGGGGTGACATAATGTATGGTAGCTGGATCCCTCTAGTCTTCATTTCAGGTACACTAACAGCTCGACGTTACATTGATTTGGTCATGGAACCACTGGTATGGCATTTCTCCAAAGGGTCCCAGGAGACGTTTTTCAACAGGACAAAGCCAAGCCTCATGTTGCTCACTATATTTCCACTATTGACCCAAATTGAGTTTTTTTTCCTAGCGGTTCTATCGGTCTTTGGTGGCCCTACAAGTTTATATAACTGTTGTGCCTGACATGGCAGTAATAGGTGAGCACCTTTCTATCGCTCCTCTACCATTGAACCTGATGTTATTAACCTGGGGAGTGCTGTATCTGTTTCCTTTCCAGCATTCTGACACTCACATGTAATAATGTGAGATCAGTTTAACTAAGCCAAGATAGAAATTGACACATATAATAAAACTTCTTAAAATAAAAGACTGTTTCCATCACAATATGAGGCTCCAAAGCCCTGTGATTCCCCATCTGGTTAATGCACAGGTCTGTATTTCATCCCTATCGAAATAAACAACTCCCCCAATGATTTCATTGTGGTTTAACAAAATATAGAAGATTATGAGGATCTTACTGCTTTGCATAAGGAAACCCATGACAAGTTTCTAAAATCGTGCCACTATTGTGATGACATCATACGTTACCGCGCCAGCCGGCGTGATGATGTAATCTCGCGCCGCACTGGATTTCGGCCGAGATCTTCAAGCAAGATGGCGGCGGCCAGCCCGTCGCGACCAAATGGAGGCGGTAAGTTTGAATCAATGTTTTTTTTATTCTTAATTTTACACTCAGATTCTGCGATCATGTATGAACACGGCATTTGAAGGGTACAATGACCCGCAGCTACCTGCGCTTCGTGACAAAGTAATTCATAACAAAGCAAATTTTTTTGTAAAGTTCGATGAAGCAGCCGAATTGAGTTTTCAAGAAATTCGCTCATCTCTACTACCAATGTACTAAAAAAAAAGTTCTTCTTGAGACTACTGGATGAAAGGCAGTTTTTCATGTCAATAGAGTTCAACAGTGTAGCTGGAATACGAAAGATATAAATACACGTATATTAGGAGAAATATAGTAGAAATTATCAGTTGCTCTGCAGTTTTCCGAAAAACTGAACAGATTATGGCCGTCAACACTGGGTGATCGCTTCTCAATTTGTGTAGTACCGGTACTAATATATTTGATACATTCAAGTACTCTCAGCATGCTCTGCTCTAACATGCCTGATAAGATAAAACCAGCAATGTATTAATAAATGTCTGCCTCTAAGTAAAGTATTATCTCCACAAAAAGGGCGAGGTCAGCACGAGTGCATCATATTGTGCAGCATATTGCTGGCTAAAATCTCTGAACAGGGATGAGCAAGTCTGGAATGTGTCAGGAGACATCTGTCCTTGTCAATGACAGGAGGAAGATCAAGGAGAGGAGCTAGCATATGTAATTGTATGCCACAACAAAGGAATTATTCACAAATTCTAATTCATTTCTTTAGTGTCATATCTAATATATAAAGCTGAGTGTATGTATGTGTGTGTGTATGTATGTATGTCCGCTAAAGGAATTCGCACCGTCGCATTTACAATCACGAAATTTGGCACACAGGAACATCAGGTGTCCGTGGAGGTTTAAGACTGGGTCTCAGCTCTCTAGCACGTACCGTTCCTGAGATATTCCCAAAAAAATGCAAATATGGCACATCACATAACCTACATTAGCCAATAGAATGAGGAGAAGGGGTGGCTCACCTAATATAGCAATATGTGAGGTGCTCTGGGTCTGATCTGATTCACCCAGTTAGAAGGAATGAAATGCAAATGAAAGTATAGACCGGCACCCAAATGTATGGAAAAAAGCAAGATTCTAATGCTAAAAAAAAGGACAAGTGGGGGTAGGTGCAATGTGCAAATATATAAAATGGTATTATGATAAGGTAATAATAGGGTAAAAATAGAGTAAAAACAAAATAAAAAGCAGAGCGACCCTTTAAGTTACCCTGTGGGGTAGCTGATATGATGTAGCTGGCAATAATAGGTAGAGATCCCACAGGTCACAGGGTGTCACTGTTTACTAATAATAAGTTTGTGGTAACTTTGTTGCAGTATCTAATGACTGCCAGAGGTGTGTACCGGCGGATTCATACAGCGGGAGGTGTACAATAATGATGAGCAATACTGCAGACATCATGTGGTACAGAAGTTCGGGGCCCTAGATAATTTTTTTTCCTGGGGGGGGTTCAGCTTTCTCAAATTATAAGACTTTATCTAGCAGACACACCAGGGTTTGAAAAAAATATACCAGCCATATCATTCCTAAACCAATCCTTTACCTTGAGCAATACCGATTTAGTTGTTTGACACCATATGGAAAAAACATGTTAAGACTCGTAATTGGTACCTACCCACTCCAGTCTGGAGTGACAGTCTATGGCACACATGACACATCACATGCTAGCTTAGGGCTCTTTCACACTTGCGTATTTCTTTTCCGGCATAGAGTTCCGTTGTCGGTGCTCTATGCCGGAAAAATCCTGATCAGGATTATCCCCATGCATTCTGAATGGAGAGGAATCCGTTCAGGATGCATCAGGATGTCTTCAGTTCAGGACCGGAACGTTTTTTGGCCGGAGAAAATACCGCAGCATGGCCCGCTCTTTGCTCCGGCCAAAAATCCTGAACACTTGCCGCAAGACCGAATCCGGAATTAATGCCCATTGAAAGGCATTAATCCGGATCCGGCCTTAAGCTAAACGTTGTTTAGCTTTTTCTGAATGGTTACCATGGCTGCCAGGACGCTAAAGTCCTGTTTGCCATGGTAAAGTGTAGTGGGGAGCGGGGGAGCAGTATACTTACCGTCCATGCGGCTCCCGGGGCTTTGAATCTTCTTGATTTTCTTTTTTAACAATTACTTTTACTTACACTAGTGCTCCAGAGTCTCTGTCTGTCTCTCTCTCTCTCTCAAACTACTTCTTTTTCTTTCTTCTCTCTCTCTTCTAATCTTCTGAGATCTCCAGGCTCTGTGCTCTGTCAGCCGCCGCCCAGAAGTAGCAGGCACGCGCAGGCAGGAAACTGGCCGGGGTCCAGACGTACGACAGGCGGAGGCGGAGCCTGAAGGCAGCGTGCATGCCATGTGATCATCAGCGTCATCCCTGCCTGGCTGCCCTGTGTGTGTCTGTGAGTTACTTGTGCCACCGTACCTGCCCCCCTGTGCTGCCCGGCCCCGCCCTGCAGCCTCCATCACCTCTCTGTGTGCCGCACTGCCCGCGCCGCTATTGCAGGCAGCGGCACGCCCGGGCCGTTCTCTGGCAGGTTAGGAGGACAGACACTCTGGGGGGGGGGGGGGGTTGAACCCCCCTATCCCCCCCTTATCTACACCCCTGAGCAGTTCGGATAGTATAAAAATTCGGATAGTAAAAATTTGGATGGTACAAAAATTCTGATAATGTGGGGCCAGGATCGGTGTCACGGATGGTGTAACAGAAAACAAGAAGTTACAAATAAGGATCAGACTGGCTTGATCCGAAACTAAGGAACAAAAGGGTGACCCCTATTTAAGCCCTGAAACTCTCCCTGTCTTCTCAGCCCATGCAAAGATCTCTATGATAGAAAATTGCATGCCCTCGTCCCTCGACTGTATGACACCTGAACACCCTATAATAGTGAGGGGACACGACCACCGGCTCCCTACACTTAATACGGAGGGAGTCAGGGTTAACTAGGATCAAGCAAACAGGAAAACACAAATCAATGAACAGACTTATCTGTAGAAGCATCATTTGTAGCATCCAGCATGCACACACTCCAGGAAGTTGTATAAACCGCAAAGTGATGCAGTATGGGAGGGGATTTAAAGGGATGCAATCAGTGCAACTAGATGACAGCTGAGAGAGGGAAATGAGATGACAAAACGAAAGCAAAACAATAGAACCTCAAGCAGGAGGTTCTGAAGAACGTCTGTCAGAGCTTCTCAGATGTCTGGCGGTGACAATCGGGTGGTGTCCCACCCGATTTGGAAGTACTGGCCCGTATTACCTTACTTGATGTCTGCTGTACGTCTTGTTTGTCCCTGGTCTCCTCCTTGCAAAGGCTGTGGCCGATGTTGGAGTGAGTGTACGTTCTGCAGGGTTGGGCGGGCCTTCCTCTGGACGGCGTCCCACGTGTAAGGCGCTGGATGCGCGCCGATAATGCGCGGGCTTCTGGCGTTCACGATCGGGTAAATGTTCCTGGGAGATCCTTCTCTGCTGGAAGCGCTTACGAAGCAATGTAGAATGTTTCTCTCTGTGCAGATTTTCCAAACGCGTTTTGAAGTCTTGAGCTGACTTCATCAGTGGTAATCTGTTCAGATCTCCCAGGATTTTTATACTAACACCCGACAACTTCCAAGTCTGCAGTATTGCTCATCATTATTGTACACCTCCCGCTGTATGAATCCGCCAGGACACAGCTCTGGCAGTCATTAGATACTGCAACAAAGTTACCACAAACTTATTATTAGTAAACAGTGACACCCTGTGACCTGTGGGATCTCTACCTATTATTGCCAGCTACATCATATCAGCTACCCCACAGGGTAACTTAAAGGGTCACTCTGCTTTTTATTTTGTTTTTACTCTGCTTTTACCCTATTATTACCTTATCATAATACCATTTTATATATTTGCACATTGCACTTGTCCATTTTTTAGCATTAAAATCCAGCTTTTTTCCATATACTTGAGTGCCGGTCTATACTTTCATTAGCCAATAGAAGCCTGCAGGTGTTTCTCTTCATATCCCAACTTCATGTCCCAACTGCTGTGCACATGGTCACATGTCCCTTATCAGCCAATCGAAGCTTTCAGGTCCTTAGTCTCCACATACAAAGTTTTACACCAGGTTTCCATAACAACCCAGTCATTTTTCTTCACTACTGAAGGTCAGCTTTAAAGGGGCAGGGTGCTGTGGATGTCATTGTTAAGGGAGCAGAGTTCTGTGGAGGTCACAGTTCAGGGACAGGTAGGGTGGCCATTCAGGCATTGCACGGAAGGTTCCCCTGCTCATTCATCACATGTCCAGGTCAAGTTTGCCAATGACCATCTGGATGATCCAGAAGAGGCATGGGAGAAAGACATGTGGTCAGATTGTAACATCCCAGAGTATGTTACTAAACTCTGTTTCCCTGCTTCAACATATCAGGTGTATATTTATTGTCATCTTGTGTAATCTAAGACTGCATTCTCCATTATGTGCATCTTCTATACCTGTTTCATAAATTTGCTGTGATTTTCATGTTCACCAGCAGGTGGCAGCAATGTGTTTAGTTCAGTTTAGCATATCTAGACTGGAATAGTTAGTTCCAGTGTAGCCTCCCCTGTATGAGCAGAAGTGGGCTGTTCCCATGTCCTGTCTCATGAGGAGTAGAAGGAAGTTAAGTTAGTGTACCAGCCACCCCTGCCTGGGGAAGGCTGTGTTAGTAAGAGCTCCCAGTTACAGGGATCCCAACCTAGGATCCAGCCTCGGCTGAGGCCAAGGATTACTCTTCCCAGCCTCAGTCATCTACCTCAGCTGGTGACAAGCAAGCAACCCTCCAGAACTACAGATCTCCAGGAAGACATCATTCCCTGCGAGCAGTCCTGTGAGTACTTATCCAGAGTCCAGGAGAAGCCAAATTCCTCCTCAGCTAGTCAGGGCCATACTAAGCAGAAGACAGACAGAGGAGAAGATAGATACCTGCCCATATTGCCAATACCTGCTGGGCCCTAAAGACTATTGCTGTACTCGTATGGATTTATGCTTCTATCCATCCAGTAAAGACAAGTTGCATTATACTTCAAGTCTGGATCTCATTCATTCCTCAATTACTCTTATTAACAACACTAAATCTATTGCAATTTATTGCAAGTGAGCCAGGATCCAGGAGTCCAGCCGTACCAAGGTAGGAGACACCGTTGACACTACCATATCTGCTATACAGAGACATTATCCCCCTCTGGCATTCCTCATTCCACAGATCTCCAGGAAGACATCATTCCCTGCGAGCAGTCCTGTGAGTACTTATCCAGAGTCCAGGAGAAGCCAAATTCCTCCTCAGCTAGTCAGGGCCATACTAAGCAGAAGACAGACAGAGGAGAAGATAGATACCTGCCCATATTGCCAATACCTGCTGGGCCCTAAAGACTATTGCTGTACTCGTATGGATTTATGCTTCTATCAATCCAGTAAAGACAAGTTGCATTATACTTCAAGTCTGGATCTCATTCATTCCTCAATTACTCTTATTAACAACACTAAATCTATTGCAATTTATTGCAAGTGAGCCAGGATCCAGGAGTCCAGCCGTACCAAGGTAGGAGACACCGTTGACACTACCATATCTGCTATACAGAGACATTATCCCCCTCTGGCATTCCTCACCTGGTACGTGAGCTATAACATCTTAAAGGGCCCTGCTAGAGTCCCTGCGCAAGCTGCAATTGGCGTCACGAACAAACTATAAACTTATACACATATCTATCCTGAACCCATTGTACTAGTGTCCTGCTCATTGCAAGATGAGAATAAAGTAGAACTTTTTGGTTTAAACTTCTCTCGTCGTGTTTAGAGGGAAAAAAAAGGATAAGTTGCATCTCAAGAACACCATCCCTACTGTGAAGCATGGGGGTGGTAACATCATGCTTTGGGGGTGCTTTTCTGCGAAGGGGACAGGACGACAGCACTGTATTAAGGAGAGGATGAATGGGGCCATTTATTGTGAGATTTTGAGCAACAACCTCCTTCCCTCAGTCAGAGCATTGAAGATGGGTCGTGGCTGGGTCTTCCAACATGAAAACGACCTGAAGCACACAGCCAGGATAACCAAGGAGTGGCTACGTAAGAAGCATATCAAGTTTCTGGAGTGGCCTAGCCAGTCTCCACACCTAAATCCCTTTCTCAGCCCTTAATCCCCTGACGAGTCTAGGGCTAGTAATATTGTAGACGAAACGCGTCCCTACGCTTTATTCTGCTTCTAGGGGTCCTTTACTTAGTGGTATCCTGAGGCAGGGATGTCCAGGGCCTCTAATATTTTAGGGAGAGGTTTCGGACAGAGCTGCCCTTGTCAGGGCGATGACTCCTTATCAGGAGGTCATCATGGACTTCTAGACCTGACAGGGCATTCCAGGGACAGAGGTTTTTATTAGGAGCTTGCCCTTGCTGAAACATTGACTACTGGAACATCAAGACGGTATCCAGACTACTCCCATTTACCGGTAAGACTGTTCCTTACATATTGTGGAATTCATACCTTACTGGGAAGTTTTGTAACTTTGCCGTGTGGTTGGTGCTATTAACTCTGGGCACCCATGGTAATATTGTCTGTTTTTTGTTGGTGATTTTTGTTGCACGGTTGGTGGTGTGCACATACCCTAGCACTATATTTTTGATTGTACTCTCCTAACTCAGAATTTAATAAACGTTATGTTTTAATAGTTAACTACCTCCAAATATCCAGGAATGTTGCCCGTGATGTGAAATTCTTTATACTTCTAAAACACCATTGACGCATGTTTTATTTTCTCTTGGCAACGGCTGTATTTCTTGGCACATCACTTTATGGAAATTCTCATTGTTAATGTTTCTAGGAGTCTTATGATTAAATGCACTCTCGTATACAAAACACAACCATTGCTATTGTTAAATAGGAATTTTAACACATAAAGATCTCAACTCCAAAAAACCTACTGAAAGAGTAATTTCCAATGCAATCCTAGCACATATGTTTATTGATATGCATAGTGACATGCAGGTATACAGAACCTCACTGCTGCAGCTAATCACTGCCCTCAGCAGTAGCCTGTTGAGTTCGGTGATTGGCTGCAGCAGTCACGTGACATATACCATATGTCACCACTGGACCAGCATCACAGAGAATGGCACAGAAGAAAGAGGTGAGCATACATTTTTTTAAGCCATTTTAGAGCTGTCTGAGATCCTTAATTATCTAATTAGACAAATGATGCAAAAAAGCATACTGCTACATACACAGCGACACGGCCTCACTGTGCAACATAATTATAAACAAGTGACTAAGTTCTAAAGAAAGTACACTGAGTATAAATCTCAATCACTTGTCTTTTAAGAGGCACTAGTATAACCCCTTTACACTCCATGACGTACTATTATGTCACGCAGCAGTGTCGTTCTCAGTATATGGTGACACAAAGCAACAGTTTTATTTTTTTAAAATAGTAAAACATAACTAAAAACACCAACTAAAGCAACAGAATACAAATAAAATGTAATTATTACCGCATAAAGAATACTATAAAAACAAAACCCTAAAAACAATGGTGGAATGACGTTGTTTTTCACACTGTTGCTCGAAAAATCTTTTATAGTCATTTACCTGATGTACCCCAAAATGGTACCATTAAAATTAGAGCTTGACCCTCATATGGTTATGTCAATGGGACAACAAAAATTATGACTTGAATTATGAAATGCAGAGATAAAAAAAATCCCCAAGCCATAAAGAGGTATTCCAGTAAAGTAATTACATTTTTTTAAAACTGCATTAAGGCTGCAAGCTGTGACCCAACCAGAACCTATGACTATACATATAACCAGAGCTTCAATTTACCTTGCAATCCATTTGTCTAGCTCCTGGGTGAGCCTGCAACACACAGAGTATTCATGGAGCCTGATCTTCCCTTACAAAACTACAATCCCCACAATCCTTAGCTTTCCTTAGCTTGAGTGTTGATGTTTAGTGATATATAGTCCAGTCACGCCCCCTCTACTCAGTAATCACCAGCACACTGACACGCCCTTTGTTTCACAAGACATTTAGCTAGAGAAATGATAGCAACACACTGAGCATGCTCGACCTAACAAAGGCTCAGAACTACAGGTCGATGCCGTGGTAATTGAGGAAACACAGTCGGTAGCAGAGGAAGAAAACTACTTTTATAACTACTGAAAGTTAAAAATGTGACATTTACATTATATTAGGTAATTATTGGTGATGAATTAGTCTAAAACATAAATTATATTTATGGTAACTGGAATACCCCTTTAAGTTCCAAACCAGACTATGTGTTTAAGCAGTTAAGATGTGAATGTAAAATAAAAAGTTTGCAAAGCCTTGACATAGATCTTTGCGAAATCACCCTTGCCAAATATTCAGCATCAGCTGAATTAGCCAGTGCTATATGTTAAAAGAAGGTTATAAACTGTAGGATATGTTTAATAGTAACATGACCTTTAGGACAAGTAAAGTATTTATATCCCTGCCCACACACAGACAGGCGCTGCACAAAGTAGAAGCGACAGCTGATATATTCCTAAAAGGATGGAAAGCTTGAGGAGCACAGCTGAGAATACATCATGAGCATGTTAGACTCTTCTATTAGATATGGGCTTGACTGGCATGCGGAAACCCGTTTACTGCTGTTAGGTCATAATGCTGTATAAACTGCCTTGGATAACTTCAATTTATTTCACTCAGAATATATAGTATTATATAAGCACTTAAAAAATAAAGGCAAAAATTAAATGAAGCCAAATTCCTTCAGGCGACATGTAATGACCATTTTCAGAACCATTGAGGTATACTGGCCTATTCACATGTCTGTTTTTTTCTAATGGCCCACGAAAAATGACTGTCTCTGTCAAAAAATATCAATTTTCATGTACAGCTAAAGGAGTCCGTTTTTACCAGCCGTCTTTTAGAAAACACCCGTTAATAAAATGTCCATTAAAAACAGGCCAATTTTTTTATGTTTGTGTGACTGTAGCCTTAAAAAAGTATGTTTGCCATTGACAGATAATTACTTAAAAGCTATGTATACCTTTGGGGGCAATTAGTTTTTATTATTGCATTGTACTTACTTTGAGCTAAAAACCTTTTTTTCACTTGGTCTTTATTAAAAATATGGAATCCTTTTTTGTGTACAGAGCTGAGATGCTCTAGAAGCAGCCTGTGGATTTTCTATCTTTTCTGTCATCTGGGGAGCAGATGGATTCCTTATCTCTGCTCTCTGCCCTTATAAACACTCATTAAAGATCAATCCTTATCTTACTGATAAGAATGTGGCTTAAATAAGGGTTTATAACCTCTTAGCAGTTTAGAGATAAGGGTTGTTAGATGACTGGCACAAACTGAAAGTACCAGTCACACAGCTAGAAAAACAGTTAACCCTTTGTGACAGAACAGCTTAATATTTTTAGTAAAGTCAAAATTTAAATATTATTTTTAGCCAAAAATGAATAAAAATTCAATCATAAACAAATATTGCCTCCAAATGTGTACATAGTCTTTAAAGCGGTTGGACACTTTCTCTTTGTTGAAATTTTGTGCCATTTTCTATATTTCATAAGGTATGCCCCCTTGTTTAGCTAGTATTTTGTGCTGTCCATACAGAGGTCTTGTCCATAAAGTGGCTGCTGATGGAGGGTCATGTGACCAGATAAATTATCTCAATGTGATGTATCCTCCATTCATATATACTGCACCTGTCATTTGCCCTTCACTGTTGGTAGTTTAGTGCAGGAGCAGTGTGTTAGAATGGAGTGATGTCTAGTCAAATGACCCTCCATCAGTGGCCGTCTTAAGGGCAGGACTTCTGTGTGGACAGCACAGAAGATTTGCCTAACAAGGAGGCATGGCTTATGAAATATAGCAAAAGGCCATGGAATATCAATAAAGACTATATTAGTAAGTGCTGTAAAGTCATCTTTCATACAAACTGGTCACAAGTAGCCAGTAAGTGGCTAACTCCTCTAATAAACATAAAAAGGTATGCTTTTGAGTTTCAGACTGTAGTGTAACCTAGAGTTTCAATCAGATTTTTATTGGTTGGTATTGAAATCTACTGACACTACTAACAGACCCATAACACCTGAGCAAGACATTGGATTCCTATTATCCAGTCTGGATAATTGATGGGAATTGGCAGATAGCCCCATAAAATGACAGGTTGGGTTTTAACATGTCCAGTTATTTTTTTCCCTGAAGTTAAAAGGATTGTCCAGCAGGTAAATATATAAAAAAAATATAAAAATAAAATTCAACACTTCCTGGTTCCCATCTGTCTCTATTTCCTTGTCCCTCTCGTTACGGAAATGTAATCACGCTGCACCCAGTGATTGGCTGAGTAGGCCAGGAAGACCAGGAAGTGGAGACTTCAAAAGAGTCCGAACATAAGTGGCAGGGAATCTGTGAGATGACTATAACTATTATTTTTAAGCCATTATGACCCTTTTATGTCTGACAAACCCCAATTGTATTTAGTAGAAATTACACTATGGTCATGCTCCTACCTGTTTCTTTGTCACTGTTCCATCTACAGGGTCCACATATTCAAAACTATCTGTTTTCTCCACACTGTACATATGACTTCCAACTGCAAACTGCTGAGTGGTAAATGTCTTTTCTATTATTGTAGACTCCAGTTCTTTCATTATGAATAAAGCTGTCCTAGGCTCAAGACCATCATAGTCAAATCTATAAGAGAAAAAAAAGTATGATTATGTTATACATCTAGATACTGGTAAACATAAAAGAGGCCACATACTAATTTCAAGGAGTGGAACAATGCTAAAAGGAGTTGTAAATGTTTTTGTAAAAAGAGTTATTACTCACCTCACCAATCCCCTGCTGTTATGCTGCTGTTCTGGTCCCCACTACTTTCAACTTCTTCGTCCTGACTCGACACACAGGAAATGGCTGAAAATGCCCACTCAGCCGTCACTGCCCACAGAGGTGACCTGCCTCAGCCAGTGTTTTTTTTTTTTTATACATTATAGCCAATTATACCAATATGCCTAATTATACCTAAGTAAGCAGAATATACCTAAAAGTATGTTAACATGGTTAAAATTCAACAGGGATTTTGACACACATTTAATGCTGTACTGCCTGGATGTATTTCTGGAGTGTAATAATATTACAGCCTATAGCTATTAGAGAGGGGTCGTTGTTCCAGGGAGTTATTCTGATTGCCTGATTGGAGTCGGGAAGGTATTATTTTTTTTTGCCTTCCTCTGGATCAACTTGCAGGATGACAGGCCAAACTGGATGGACAAATGTATTTTTTCAGCCTTATGTACTATGTTACTATGTATGTGAAAACTGTTGCAAATCCTTGTCCCCTGGATTACCCCAGTACAGGGAACTGGGCTAGGCTGCAGGGGAACCACTAGTCTGTTACCTTTTGGAGTAGTCACTGTTCAAGTGACTGCTGAGCTACAGTGGTCAAAAGACATCAGGGTATCAGGCAAAACTGTAGTCAGTGGCGAAACATGCGTCGAGGATCAGCTCTGTTCAGATACCGGGTGCTTCCACACATCATGGGTAACTCATGTATTCCGTAGTCTATGTTTAGTGTCTCTATTTGGCTGTTATTTTTTGCACATGCCATTGTTGCTTTTTTATGATTATATCATCTATTGTGACCTGGTTTTCTGCTTTACATCACAGGCAGGCCATGGTCACTATCTATTTTGGTTGGCAACCATGGCATGTGTGATAAGGTGATATTGTGTACACCTGCGGTATGTATTTAGTTACATGTTACTTTGGGTGATTCCACATCTCACCCACCATAGTGTGGTTTAGCACCTTGTATTTCTCGCACGTTCCCCTGTCAGTACGGTATATGTGAGGTTGGGGGTTTTGCGGCTCCGATACACTGGGCGTACCATCCTCCTATTGCCTTGTGCCCTCTGTCTTTGTATGTTTATTTTATGTCTTAATAAAACTACATATATTTTATATGAGTGTTTTCCTCATTCTTTTGGGGTTATTGGTTTGGTTCTTTTTGGTTATAGTAATTTATGCTAGACCCCAGTGTATTGTATGCACTTTATTAGAGTTTTTCTTATTGGGTGGCAAAACTGTAGTCAGGGACAGGCCAAGGTGAAGGGCAGGCAGAGTATTAGCAGTATAATAAATAGTCCAAATTCAAGACAGGCAGCTCAGAGTTAGAACAGAGATCAGGCAAGGGTCATGTCAGACAGTGGATTCAACTCCAGAAGTCAGACAGAAGTTGGTACGCAGAACAGGCAAACGAACAAACAGCACACCTTTGCAGGAAACTGGCAAACTAGAATCTATTGCTCAGCCATTTTCCCACAGGGGAAGTGCCTTAATTACCCGAGGGTAAACAGCTATTGGCTTGTGAAGATTAGGGTGTGCAAGTGCTGGCCTTTTAAGAGCCTAAATGAGTGCACGCACCCTGTGGGCAAAGTGAGGCATTGTCAGCAGGGAGCAGGCCTCAGCCTGCGAAGAAGGAGCCTTGTTACTCTGACAGCCAGGACTGCCAGACAGGGAGAAGGAGATACCAGTGGGACTGGACCACCAGAGCTCTGAAGCTATGGGGTGCGTAAGCATGGCAGCAGCCTTGTCCACTGTCATGACAGGCTCACCTTTCCCCTCCTTTTGTTTGGTCCAGACTGTTTCAAAAATTTCTTTAGAAGGACTACTGCATTAATATTTTCAGCAGGTTCCCAGGATCTCTCCTCAGAAATGTAACCTTTCCAGACCACCAAACGGTAGTTTTTTCCCCCTTCTTCTTTACATCGAAAATGCGCTTACAGCAACTTCAAATTAATTTGCAGGACCAACAAAAGATCTGGAGTGTCGATTAAGCAGAAGGCTTAAGGTGTGATACATGGAAGGATTTGGGGATATGGAGAGATGGTGATAGCAACAGTTTAAGGCTTGTTTCACATTAGCTGCAAAGGACTCCAGCAGGCTGTTCCAGTGGGTGAACACCCTGTCAGGGGGAATGCGTAGTCCTGAGGGAATGCGTGCACTAGCGGCAGCACGGATCCGACAGGCTGTTTACCAGCCGGAACAGCCTGCCAGAGTCACCCCACTAGGGGTTGTAGAATTATTTTGTATTTTCTGTATTTAGAATAGTTCAGGTCCTTATCTAGGGCCCTAGTTCTACATTGTTGGAATTTTCTTCCCGTGCCATGGTCATCTAAGCGTTATCAGGAGGTACGAGACACGGGATCGCCCCTATCGGGGCGGCTATTCCGCTTGCAGGCAGGGCGACAGCATCAGGGCCAGTATTAGGGACATTGCCCCTACCTTGGACCCACTATATGTCAGTCCACTGATCTGCAAATTATCAGATATTGGAATAGCTATCTTATATGAGATTTTGATATTTTCTTTTCTTCTTTGGTTTATTTTTTGATTTGTAAAATTGGCTTTTAACATTATACCATTAAAGGTTACGTTTTAGAAGAATGGTATTCCTGTGAATCCAATTTTGGAGGGCGGTTGTCTTCACCTAGGGTGGTCTGTCCAATTGACCCTAGGCACTGAAGTTTTCCAGTTTGAGAGGACAGGTCCGCACAAAATGCTCCTTGCTCCCACAGTAGAGACACCGGTCACAGTTGCACCTGTGCTGAGGCACCAATTGCATAGGTTTCCAGCAGAAACAGGGGTAGCAAGAAGCAAAGGGTACCACTCTTAGAATTCGCTTGTGCCAACTTCCTCAGATGCTCTCTAAACCAGAGATTAATGCAGGTGGCAAGGGTAATCAGGTCATCCAAGGTAGCTGATACATTCTGTCCTGCCAGTTCATCCTTGATGCACCATCATTAATATTGATGTTACTGGTCACATGGTGATTACATCATCACAGGTACTTTCTCCCTAGGAGTGTTGCTGCAGGAGAAATTTGCCATTGTTTTTTGTAGTTTTTTTTTGCTAAGATTACATCAGGAAGAGGTGTCAGAGGGTGTAATACTATATGCTTCAAACTGTGGGCTACTGCATACTGTGTGGTGCTATACTGTATACTGCATATTGTGGGATGTTATACTGTACACTGCATACTGTGGGGTACTACATACAGGGGGTGTTAGGCTATATACTGCATACTGTGGGCTGTTATACTTTATACTGCATACTGTGGGGTACTATATACTGTGGGGTGTTATATTATTTAATGTTTACTGTGTGGGTGTTATATTATATACTGTATACTGTGGAGTGTTATACTATATGCTGCATATTGTGGGGTGTTATAGTATGTAGCTACTGACTGATGGCTGACTGGTGCTGCACGCAGATAATTCGGAAGTGGAGGAGGAGGCGGAGGAGGAGAAGTGGGGTTTGGAGCCATAAACGTAGGTGGTGTCGGAAACCCTGACCGTCGTGGGGCCCGCAATCCTTGGCGTCGGTAGCACCTGTGCCATCCCAGAGTACGACTCGCTCCCTGCCTCCACAACGTTCATCCGGTGTGGCGTCAGGGAAATGTAGCGTCCCTGGCTGAATGCACTTGTCCATGTGTCCGTGGTTAAGTGGACCTTCCCAGTAACTGCGTTGGTCAGGGCACGTGTGATGTTACGGGACACATGTTGGTGTAAGGCGGGCACAGCACACCTTTAAAAATTGTGGTGGCTGGGGACTGCGTAACGCGGGACGGCCGCCGACATCAGGCTGCGGAAAGCCTCAGTGTCCACAAGCCTAAATGGCAACATTTCCAGGGCTATTATTTAAAAAAGTTGCGCATTTAGTGCTATGGCCTGTGGGGGGGTGGCTGTGTATTTGCGCTTGGCTGGGGTAAGAACATTTTTACGCTGCGCTGGGACACGGAAGTGGAGGTGGTTGCTGATGGTGGTTGCGAAGGTCCAGGTGCAGGGCGGGAGGCATTTAACACAGGTAAAAAGGAGGCAGTGGTGTGACCCGCAGACACAGATTGTGGACCCAGGCGTTTGTCCCACTTATTACGGTGCTTGGATGCATTGCGGATCATGCTGGTGGTGGTGAGGTTGCTAGTGTTCACGCCCCTGCTCATTTTGTTACGGCACAGGTTGCAAACTACCATTCTTTTGTCGTCCGCACTTTCCTCAAAAAAGCGCCATGGCAAGGGAGATTTACACAAGGGGGTGCTCCTTGGAACAGTTACGGGCCTATTTGGTGTGGTCAGCCTTCTCCCTTTTGCCACCCCACTGCCTCTTCCAGCCTGTTGCGGTGCAGCAGATCCCTCCCCCTCTGTACTGCTGTCCTTGATCGACTTTCCACATGCCCAGGTTGGGTCTGTGACTTCATCGTCCACCACCTCCTCTTCCACTTCCTCACTCTGCTCATCCTCCTGACTTGTTGACCTAACCACAACCTCAGTGATTGACAACTGTGTCTCATCCTCTTCATCAACTTCTTGAGACAGTAATTGCCATTGACTTATAGGCAACTGTGTCTCATCATCATCCACCTCATTAAACAGTAATTGCTGTTCCCCTCCGTCATCTTCTTGTGACTGTGGATGCGCAAGATCTGTCCCTCTTCAAGCGTCCTTGACGAGAGGGCTAAATCAAGGAATGGCGCTAAAAAGAGCTCCTCGGAAAATCTGAGTGTGGGATCACTTGTTTCCCCAGACTCTCCATGGTGGGAGGAAGGAGGATCAGGGTGAGGATTGTGTTGAGCAGACCCTTGGCTACTGAGACTGGACTTGGTGGATGACAGGGTGGTGCTTAAGCGACTGGAAGCATTATCTGCTGCAATCCAACCGACCACCTGGTCGCACTGGTCTGACTTCAAGAGTGGTGTCCTGCGCCACCCTGCAAAACTGGGACATGAAGCTAGGTATTGTTGATTGTTTTTTTTGGTGCTCTGGCAGCAGGCACAGTTTCACCGCGCCCAGAGTCACGGCCTTTGCGTGCACCATCAGCATCACAGCCACTGCCCCGTCCCTTACTGCTCGCCTTATTCATATTAAATGTTATATATGCTTGAAAGTCTGTCACACGTACAGTAGCGTAGGATTTGGAAGTGTTTGCGCAAACAAATTTAAAAAGGTATTTGGGATGTGGAATCGTCACACAGGAGATATCCCGCAGATAATGTCAATGCTGTCACCATGGCTAATAAAAAAATACAGGGAATGTCACAGGTATTTGGGATGAGGAAACGTTATACAGGAGAGGTACCACCGGTAATGTCACTGTCCGCAGCGTCTATTGAAAAAGTACACTGGATGTCACAGAAAAAAAAATTCAGCGCACACTGCAGATGTGGCACTGGTAATGTCACTGTCAGAAGCGGACGTCTATTGAAAAAGTACACTGTATGTGCAGATATTTTTGGGATGCGCACACTTTACACAGGTGATGTGGCACTTGTAATGTCACTGTCCGCAGCGGACACCATCTACGGAAAAAATACACTGGATGTCACAGATATTTTTGGGATGCGCACACTTTACACAGGAGATGTGGCGCAGCTAATTTCACTGTCCGCAGCGGACACCATCTACGGAAAAAGGACACTGGATGTCACAGATATTTTTGGGATGCGCACACTTTACACAGGAGATGTGGCGCAGCTAATGTTGCTGTCTGCAGCGGCCTAACTATTGCACACTATTTAGCGCAGGATGCGCTAAAAATGGATATTGCTGCCACACACAACAGTCCTTAAAAGGACTTTTGGGTCTGTAAAGTTTTAGCTATTTAGCGCAGTTTGCGCTAAAAATAGATATTGCTGCTGACACACACAACAATAGCCCTTAAAAGGACTTTTGGGTCTGTTAAGTTTTAGCAATTTAGCGCAGGTTGCGCTAAAAATATATAATGCTGCTGCCACACACAACAATAGTCCTTGAAAGGACTTTTGGGTCTCTGAAAAGTTTTTCTAATAAAATTATTCCTATATCACTCCCTACACAGGATCTGGTGACATTTGGGTTCAAGTATGGAGGCCTCTTGGTGAGCATGTCAATTCTGCCTTTGCTGTGGAGTGACACATTGCCCCAACTGCTGGTGATATATTTGGAGAGCCATCACACTTGACAGTCGGTCACCCCTAGTAATGATACGAGGCACTCTAACAGCTCAGTGATATGTGCAGGACATCCTGCTGCCACATGTGTTACCTCTCATGGCAGGACTTCCAACTGTTATTTTTAAGCTGGATAATGCTTCCCCACACACAGCAAGGATTTCCCAGGAATGACTCCAGCAGATTGCAGTACTTTCATGTCCTGCTCCTGACAGTCAAGCACTTATGGGCCCAGTTAGGATGCCAACTTCAGCAACTACTCATGTGCAGGATCTACAAGCCCAGCTGCAACAACTGTGGACAAAAGTGCTGCAGGATACCATACAGAACCTGTATGCCTCCATTCCTAACCATATCTCATTATGTATCCAGGCTAGTGTCATGCCCTGCTCGGGCTACGTGTGGAGGTCTGCCAGATTGGCAGCACGTGTCTAGTCTTTTGTTTTAGAGTCAAGCTAGATCCGCCTCCCTTCAGGTGCACTGGGTGGGGTTGTTGGTTTAAATTACACGGACTCCCAGTGTTCCGTGCGGGTTATAGCTTCTGTCTGGCTCTGTGGAAGGAAGGAAGGAAGGATTGGCTTTTCCTGCTCAGAAAAGATAAGTTGGTTATTGTTTTCTTGTTGTTTGCTGTCTAGGCTGTTAGAGAGACGCCTGTCCCCTCCAGGTTCTGAGGGAGCAGGCTGGCTCTATTCCCCTTCACCATCTTAGGGATTTTAGGGTATTTGCAGCCCAGGCACGAGGACACATTATTCCCACCTTAAGGGTCTGAATGTGGGCATAGCAGTATAGGGAGAGCTGGTAGGGAAGTGTCAGGAGGTGACCCTGATTCCCAGCTTCTTGCCTAGATACTTGTTTGTTTATTTTTCTGTGTATCTGATATCCTGTCCGCCGTGACAGCTAGAGGTGACCCAGCAGGGTACTAGAGCCTCCTTTCAATTTCCCCAATGAATGAAGGGTGCACCCTCTGTTTTCCCTCGTTGCACACCCTGCTGTTGGGGCTCCTGCTTTGTGGTATTTGGGGTTCCCTTAATTGTGAATGTTTTGGTAGTGCAGTACGCAGACCTGCAGGGTATTGCGATTGTGAGGTCACGGTTAATAGGCAAACGAGGGTTGCTCTGGGTTACTCACAGTTTGTAGGGAGACCCTGGGCAGGCGTACAGTAGTACATACAGCAGAGAAAGGCACAGTTCCAAAGTATATCACAGTGTAGTCTTTCTCCAACAGTGATTAATACTCTCCTTCGAAGAACACTTTCCAGTACATCCAAATAACCACAGGCATGCTATACTTATTAACTCCCTCTGAGGTGTGAAGATTTAAGATACTAATGGCCAGGCTGTCTCAAATTGTGGTTGGTGCCAGAGGCAATAATCCTTTCCACAACAAGTCTCAATGCTAAATTCCTTGCCGTCTGAAGCTTTCACACCTTGGTTTGTTCTAAGATGTCTGGTGCCTTTCTTCAAGGGTATTCTGATGGTAGAGTTGCTCCTTTTTGCAACTGTAGTCTCAGAGACGGATGTTCTCTAGGCTTGGACCCAGGGGCGTTGCTAGGGTCTCAAAAGATCCGGGGCACAAGCCCCAATAAATATGCCCCCCCCCCCCCCGCACTATGCTGTACTTGCTATACAGCGGCACTTACCTGTTACATCCAGGGCCTCCAGGTGACGTCTCCTCTCTGTCATCATCTTCTCGGTCTGGACAACTTCTCTCAGCCGCCTCGTCTCTGCAGAGTGTGACACACAGACATCTTAGCTTCCTCACTTTCTATCATTATCCCCCAACTGGAGTCCCCACAGTGTTATCCTGCTGCTTTCTATGCCAAAACCTCAACCCCCCCCCCCCCCCATACCCCCAAATACTATCCTAAAGAAACATTACTGCCCCCCATAGTAATAGTGCTCCTCATAGTCCCACCAATAGTAATTCCCTTCTAGAATGCCCTTTTTAGTAACACTGCCCCAACCGTGATAATGCTCCTCAACAATGCCCTCCCATATTAATAATACCCTCACAGAGTCCCTAGTAGAAATAAGGCCCCCTATTGTTCCCCCAGTGGCAATAAAGCTCCCTACAGACCCCACAGTAGTAATAAGGCCCCCATAGTGCGCTTAGTAGAAATAAGGCAGATCTACAAGACCCTCCTATAGAGCCCCCAGTAGTAATAAGAACGCCTATAATGTCCCCTGGATTTGCAGTGCCCCCTGCAGTTATAATCCTCCCTCCACCATACAGTCCCATGTAAATAACATCACCTCCTCCCTAGCCGCCTCCAACGCACAATCCCATGTAAACATCACCCCCTAAGGCTACTTTCACACTTGCGTTCATGTACTTGTACAGGACGGATCCGCACCGATATAATACAAACGAATGCATCCGTTCAGGACAAATTTGTTTGTATTCGATTTTAATTTCTAAGTCCCAATACGGATCCGTCCTGACTTACATTGAAAGTCAATGGGGGGCGGATCCGTTTACAATTGCACCATTTTGTGTCAATGCAAAGGGATCCGTCCCCATTGACTTACATTGTCAGGACGGATGCATTTGGCTCCGCAAGGCCATGCGGACACAAAAAACGCTGCTTGCAGCATTTTGAGGTCCGCCTCCAAAATGGAACGGGGGACCGCACAGAGCCGAACGAATGCATTCTGAATGGATCCGCATCCATTCAGAATGCATTGGGGTTAAACTGATGCATTTGGGGCTGCTTGTGAGAGACCTGAACGGATCTCACAAGCGGATCACCAAACGCAAGTGTGAACGTAGCCCACCCTAAACATTAAGTCCCATGTACATAAACATCATTCCCCCCCACCATCCACTTTCAACATACAGTCCCATGTAAATAACATCCCTCCCTCCCCCAGCCACCTCAAGCACACAGTTCCATGTCAATAACATCCCTCCCTTCAGCCCTAAAATACATCCCAGTTAAATAACTACAACTCCCAGCATTTCTCTGCCTCTCCCTTCACTTACCTCGCCTGTACAGACATCACTATTAGGCTCCTTCTCCTCTTGACTCCGGTCCAATCCTGAACTGGGAAGAGGCGAAAGACCTTTGGTGACATCACAGGCCATGTGATCAGCAAAACAGGCTGTGATAGGATGACCTGGATGGTGACATCATCCAGGTCATCCTATCACAGCCTGTTTTGCTGATCACATGACCTGTGATGTCACCAAAGGTCCTTCGCCTGTTCCCAGTATAAGATTCAATTGTATTTGCCGTTCTGTGTACGGCAATACAGTTGCATCTAGCAGGCAGGCAGGACATTCGGGGCATGGGACAAAACATCCGGGGCCCAGGCCCCGAATGTTTTAACCTAGCGACGCCCCTGCTTGGACCTGATCTGCAGGAACTCTCACACACACATCCTTCCTCTAGTTCTGCTCAGACTAGACTCCTCTATATCTCCTCTCCTCTCTATCTCTGAATGGATGTTTCTGAACGTCCATTCAGAGATGGCAGCTGCTTGCTAATCTAGCTCTATAAAAATATCACATGACCTAACCCCTCGGGTGAACACTGTAAAAATAAAAAAATAAAAATTGTGCTAAAACAACAAATTTTTTGGTCATCTTGCCCTTGAATGATCAAAAAATCATATGTATCCAAAAATGGTACCAATAGAAATGTCAACTCTTCCTGCAAAAAACAAGCCCCTGCACCAGACGATCGGCAGAAAAATGTAAAAAATATGGCGTTTAAAAAAAGGAGACACAAAAACATGTATTTTTTCAAAAATGCTTTATTATGTAAAATTAAAACAAACAAACAAAGAAAGTAGACATATTTGATATCATTGCGTCCATAACAACCTTCTCTCTAAAAATAGCACATGATCTGTCAGATGAATGTTGTAAAAAATAAAAAATAAAAGCAGTGCCAAAACAGCCATTTTTTTGGTTACCTTGCTTCAGAAAAAATGTAATATAGAGCAATTAAAAACTCATATGTACCCCAAAATAGTACCAATAAAACCGACACCTTATCCCCTAGTTTCCAAAATGGGGTCAATTTTTTTGAGTTTCTACTGTAAGGGTGCATCAGGGGGGGGGCTTCAAATGGGACATGGCATCTAAAAACCAGTTCAGCAAAATCTGCCTTCCAAAAACAATATGGCACTCCTTTTCTTTTGCGCCCTGCCGTGTGCCCTTACATCAGTTTACAACCACATGTGGGGTGTTTCTGCAAACTGCAGAATCAGGGTAATAAATATTGAGTGTTGTTTGGCTGTTAACCCTCGATGTGTTAAAAAAAAATGGATTAAAATGGAAAATCTGCCAAAAAAGTAAAATTTCTAAAATTTGATCTCCATTTTCCTTTAATTCTTGTGGAACACCTAAAGGGTTAACAAAGTTTTTTAAAATCAGTTTTAAGTAACTTGAGGGGTGTGGTTTCTACAATAGGGTCATTTTTGGGGGTATCCACTATGTAAGCCCCACAAAGTGACTTCAGACCTGAACTGGTCCTTAAAAAGTGGGTTTTGGCAATGTTCTTAAAAATTTTAAGAATTTCTTCTAAAATTCAAAGCCTTCTAACGTCCTAAAAAAATTAAATAACATTTACAAAATGATGCCAACATAAAATAGACATATGGGGAATGTTAAGTAATAAATATTTTATGAGGTATCACTTTCTATTTTAAAAGCAGAGAAATTGAAATTTAGAAAATTGCGAATTTTTCAAATTTTTGGGTAAATTTGGGATTTTTTCACAAATAAAGGTGAAATACAGTACATTGACTCAAATTTATGACTATCATCAAGTACAATGTGTCACGAAAAAATAATCTCTGAATGGCTTGGATAAGTAAAAGCGTTCCAAAGCTATTACCACATAAAGTGACATATGTCAGATTTGCTAAATTAGGCCTGGTCAGGAAGGGGGTAAATGGCCCAGATGTGAAGTGGTTAAACAGTCTGCCAATATTAACCCTATATTGCTCATACATTGCTTTTAGGATCACACATTGCATAGAAAGACAAGTGCTTTTAACAACAAATCACATTTAACCTGTCAAAATTACATTAACTCTATTGGTGATCAAACCTTTTGCAGTATTCCTTAGAAGTACAAAACCACTTGAACACCATTTGTAGTAAATGTTATATGAGGTTCTTCACCAAAGAAAGTAATGTTTTGACTCAAACAATGTACAATAATGCATAGTGAAGTATATAAAGGTGAAGTAATGTCATGTCCTCAATAAGTTATACCCAAATTCAAAGGGGTTCCCACTAAATTACTTACTCATAAAATTGGTTGTTGGTCAAAAAAGGAAGTGGTTAGCTTTTAGGGGCCCACATGATCCCTATCCATGCTGGAAGTTTACAAGTGGTGACCGTTAGGTGAAGACTACAGAGGAGGACCAAAGGAAGCAGGGAGCAGTTAAGTATGTTTCCATCAATAGGTTCGGTGGGGAGGGAGTAGGCCAAAATTTTTTAAAAATCTGAAAAACCCCTTTAAGATAATAGAGTAAGAAGTTACCTGCAGTAATAGTGGCGTCCAAACTTTGTCCAGTGATCATGCACAATCTCTTCTACACTTTGCTTACGAGCAGCCAAAATTGAAAGCCAGACTAAAACAGCCCAAAGTCCATCCTTTTCTCTGAGATGATCTGAACCTAAAATAGGTAAAGTAATTCAGTGCTAAATATCATTATTTACACTATTCTTAATAAAAAAAATATGTTTCAAAACATTGGAAAATGGAAACATTGTATACTCTGATAAGCTTCTATACTGTATACACTGTTATCTTAAATGTTACAATTGGGATGTGGCAGGGTGCTGCGCACGTTATATAGCCATACAAATCAGTCTGTCAATCACCATCTTGAGGAGCCGTGAGAGGAGTGGTGAGCACTCTGCTCATGAATATAACTTGGCCGAAACAATGAGACCAGTGTATTGTTTCAGAGATGCTAGTAGCAAAATGGCTCAGCATGTTTTGCTACTAGCGCCATTGACTTATAGCTATAATATGCTGAGTTTACATAGGACAACATATTAAGCTGGCAGATCCACCTTATAGAAATATGAACGTTTAGGGGTAAAATCTTGTCAATATCTGAATATGGCACTTTTATACAATATCGTAATAGATGTGGGAAACATTCTTGCAAACATAACTTTTTCTTGTAAATATTTTTTCCATGTTTCTCGTACTTTATAGTATACCTTAAAGAAACACTCATAATACCAGTGAGTTATGCAATCCCTTCTGGTCCCTAGCTGTGTCTTGTAAATAACACTCTGGCTCTCCAACTGAGAAGCGTGTGTGGACAGGAAGTCAGTTTGTGGGAAGGATGTGTAGACAGAAAGTCATTTTCTCTATTCCCTCCTATGAGACTAAGGGTCCATTCACACGTCCGGCACCCCCATAGAACTGCCTATTCTTGTCTGCTATTGCGGACAAGAATAGGACATGTTCTATTTTTTTCCGGAGCCGCGGACCGGAAGTTCGGGGCCGCACTCCGGAAATGCGATGCGGACAGCACACTGTGTGCTGTCCACATCCATTCCTAACCCATAGAGAATGAATGGGTCCGCACCTGTGCGGACACATTCTACGGTCGTCTGAATGGAGCCTAAGTTCGAAGCCGTCATAGGAATAAACAGAGAAACTGACTTCTTGTCCACTCCAAAGATGCTGTGTCAGTTAGAGACTGAGAGTGTTGTTTACGTGACACAGCTGAGGACCAGGAGGGAGTGGAGTGAATAACTTACAACTAAAGTCACTGGTAAGAAGAGTCATTTCACTACAATTTACATCAGGTACCTGTCTAACAAGCCAGAAAATCAAAATAAAAAAAGTGGGAATACGTCTTTACATTTTCCAAACTTCCCTTAAAGGGCTTATCCCACAAATGTAAAGGTTATGTACACCTTTGGAGTCAATTTATTTTTTATGATTGCATGTTACTCATTTTTTAGCTAAAAATATTTTATTTAATTGGCATTTATTAAAAATATTGAGCTCTTCTGTCACAAAGGGTTAACTGTTTTTCTAGCTGTGTAACTGGTACTTTCACTTTCATTTTGCGCTGGTCATCTAATAAAAGACCTTATGTCTAAACTAGTAACAGATCATAAAGCCTTATTTAAGCCACAATCTTAACAGTAAGATAAGGACTGAGCTATAATGAGTGTTTATTATGTCAGGGAGTAGAGATAAGGAGCCGTCTGCTCCTAGTCTGAAGGAAAAGACAGAAAATCCAAAGGGTTCTACCAGAGCATGTCAGCTCTGTACAGAAAAAAGTTGCCATATTTTTTATAAAGACCAATTAAAAAATATATTTGTAGCTCAAAATGAGTACAAAGCAATAATAAAAAAAATGCCTCCAAAAGGTGTACATAACCTTTAAACTTTTTATTACTCACATTTTCAGAAGGGCTTGCCGTCTTTTTTTATGGGTGGACAGCAGATCATCAAGCACCTGCATCTTCCAGGATGCATTGTAGTTAGCTCTTGTTAACCCCTTCCTCCTCTGCACAGAAAATGGTCCCTCACAATGTAGCCCTAGATATACATTTGTATCGAATGGCCCACAGTTTTCTTCTCCACCGTGTAGAGAGATATATCTATAGATTGATATGAATCTAGACTGAATAAAAGGTGTCTGTACTACTTTATCAGTTTCTCTATTAGATCACTATGCCAGCACTGTGGGAAGGGGAACAGGGAAACCACTGATGGCAGAAGAAGGAGGACCAGATGTCATGGTCTTACCTTCTCACTGTTCTCCTTCGTTTGACATGTGCTGGCGGCCATCTTGGTTTCTGGGTTTCTTGTAGCCTCCCACCCTGCGGCTCCTCCTTCCCACTGGGAGGAGCTGGATGCCTAGCTCATATATATAGAAGGTCTGTGGCTTCAGTTCCTTGCTTGGTCCTCCTGTGTGCACATGCTTCAAAGACTGCTGCTGCTTCTGGTTCCTGATCCTGGCCTCGTCTGACTACCCCGTTGGTTCCCGATCCTGGCTTCGTCTGACTACCCCGTTGGTTCCTGATCCTGGCTACGTCTGACTACCCTCCTGGTTCCTGACCTCCGTCTACGCAAGACCCTGCTTCAGTTTAGCCATCCGTTTGGACTTTAGCTACGGCTTGATTTTCAATAAAGCCTTCTTATTCCACCTATCTCTGTTGTACGTCTGGTTCATGGTTCCATGACATTAGGACCAAGCCATGAATTCTGACGGTACAGGGCCATCCTCGCTACCTACGCTGGTTGCCAGACTTGATCAGCAGGATCACCTGTTGGGTCGGTTCGCTGTGGCGTTACAAACCCTGCTTGAACGCACGGCTCATTTAGCTTCCGTTGCCGATGGGTCGGTTGTCGCTCCTGGGCCCGCTCCTACTGCCGCTCCGGTTGTTGCGCCAGAGTCTACCCCGACACCTGTTGCTGCACCTGCGGTGTTTCGGGGTATGACCGGTTCTGCCCCCCTTCCACAGCGCTTTGGGGGAGAGCCAACTCAGTGCCGAGGTTTCCTTAACCAGGTGGCCATTTATTTTGAGTTGCTGCCACATGCCTTTCCTACTGAGAGATCAAAGGTGGGCTTCTTGATCTCGCTGCTCTCGGACAAGGCCTTGGCCTGGGCCAGCCCTTTATGGGAGAACAACAATCCGGTGGTTGCCGAGTTTTCCGGTTTTGTTGCTTCTCTTCGGAAGGTATTCGATGTGCCGGCTCGTGCTGCCTCTGCTGCGAAGCTCCTTATGTCCATCAGACAGGGTTCACGATCCGTAGCTGAATACGCCATTGAGTTTCGTACCCTGGCAGCAGAGGTGGGCTGGAATAATGAGGCTCTGGTCGCTGCTTTCTCTCATGGTCTCTCGGATGCCTTGAAGGATGAGATTGCAGCCAAGGACCTACCAGTGGAGCTCGAGTCCCTTATTTCTTTCCTGATTTTGATTGACACCAGACTCAGGGAGAGACCTTCCTTTAAGGTGAGCCTGCGGAGGCCTTCTAACAGATTGGCGCCTACGTTTGCTGTCCCACCCGTGCCTCCCTCTCCTCCCACGCCTCCTGGGGATGACTGGTCTGGGGGTCAACCCATGCAGCTGGGGGTTGCTCGCCTGTCCGAGGGGGAGAGGGTACTCCGGAGACGCGAGGGCCGATGCATGTACTGTGGTCTCGGTGGGCATTTTCGGTTGGCATGCCCGAACCGTCCGGGAAACGCTCGCACCTGAGATCCTGTCGGGGGCAGATCTTGGGTGGAGTCTCCTCGTCCCCGGTTTCCCGTGTTGACAAACCACTGATTACTGTTGTCCTCTCCTGGGTCGGGGGCTCGGTGACGACCCAGGCGTTGGTGGACTCTGGTGCTGGTGGCTTGTTCATTGATAGTGTGTTCGCCGCCGCCAATTCCATTCCTCTGCAGCCTCGAGGTTCCCCACTGGCTCTTGAGGCGATAGACGGCAGACCCCTTCTGCCGCCACACGTGACTCAGGAGACCCTTCCAGTGGGGATGGCCATTGGTGCCGTTCACAGAGAGTCGGTCTGTCTCCAGGTTATTTCGTCTCCACACTACTCGGTGGTCTTGGGGTACCCCTGGCTCCAGAAGCATAATCCGACTTTCGATTGGAGATCGGCCGAGATCCTCTCGTGGTCACCGCAGTGTGGGGCTAGTTGCATCCATGGGCCTGTCAAGTTGCTGTGTACTTCCTCGGACTCTCTGTTGCCTCCTGAATACGAGGAGTACCGGGATGTATTCGATAAGGTGCGTGCGGTTGCCCTACCTCCGCACCGCCCATACGATTGTGCCATAGAGTTACAATCTGGTGCCGTTCCTCCTCGTGGCAAAGTCTATCCACTGTCGGTAGCGGAGAATGAGGCCATGGAGGAGTACGTGAGGGAGGCGCTTTCACGCGGACACATTCGCAAATCCTCGTCCCCGGCAGGGGCTGGATTTTTCTTTGTGAAAAAGAGGGGCGGTGAGTTGAGGCCTTGCATCGACTACAGGGGTCTCAATCGCATCACGATCTAGAACGCTTACCCGATACCCTTGATTTCCGAGCTGTTCGATCGCCTCAAAGGGGCCACGGTCTTTACCAAACTCGACCTGAGGGCGGCATATAACCTGGTAAGGATCAAGGCGGGCGATGAGTGGAAGACCGCGTTTAACACCAGGACCGGTCATTATGAATCCTTGGTTATGCCCTTTGGGTTGTGCAATGCGCCCGCAGTCTTCCAGGAATTCATCAACGATGTTTTCCGTGACCTGTTGCAGCAGTGTGTGGTGGTCTATTTGGATGACATCTTGGTATATTCTGCATCCATGGAGGCCCACATTCTGGATGTCAGACGAGTGTTGCAACGCTTACGAGAGAACAAGCTGTTCGGTAAGCTTGAGAAATGCGAATTTCACCGATCCCAGGTAACCTTCTTAGGTTACATCATTTCCGCTGAGGGGTTCTCCATGGATCCTGAGAAGGTTTCGGCTGTCTTACAGTGGCCCCAGCCCAGTGGGCTTCGTGCCCTGCAGCGCTTTTTGGGCTTCGCCAATTATTATCGGAAGTTCATCAGGGACTTTTCCATGCTAGCCAAGCCTCTCACGGATCTGATCAGGAAGGGCAGTAATCCTCAGGTCTGGCCGCTCGAGGCCATCCGAGCTTTTGAGGCTCTAAAGTCCGCCTTTGTGTCGGCTCCGATTCTGTCGCATCCCAACCCTGGGTTGCCTTTTGTCCTCGAGGTGGACGCGTCTGAGACGGGAGTAGGCGCCCTCCTGTCTCAGCGTAGAACACCAGAGGGTCCTCTGCTTCCTTGTGGGTTTTACTCCCGGAAACTGTCTTCCGCGGAGTGCAACTATCAGATTGGTGACAGGGAGTTATTGGCCATCGTGCAGGCCCTTAAAGAATGGAGGCACTTGCTCGAGGGCTCGGTGGTTCCGGTTCTCATCCTGACGGACCACAAGAATCTGACCTACCTCTCTGAGGCCAAGAGATTGACACCACGTCAGGCCAGATGGGCTCTGTTCTTGTCACGTTTTAATTACGTGGTCTCCTACCTACCCGGCTCCAAGAACATCAGAGCGGATGCCTTATCACGGCAGTACTCCGAGCTGTCCGGGGAGGAGTCGATTCCGACTACGGTCATACCCCCGAATCAGATCCTGGCTGCTATTCGCACCAGCCTGACCTCTCCTCTGGGTGAGCAGATTTTGGCGGCTCAATCTGGTGCTCCCTCTGGGAGACCCAACGGCAGATGTTTTGTGCCTGAGGAGTTGCGCACTCGGTTGTTGCGAACCTACCATAACTCCAAGGCCGCGGGGCACCCTGGAAAGAATCAGCTGTCCTGGGCGGTTTCACGTCTGTTCTGGTGGCCTTCTCTACGTTCCGACATCGCCGCATATGTAGCGGCATGCTCCGTTTGTGCCCAGAGTAAGTCCCCTCGGCACCTTCCGTTGGGCCTTTTGCAACCCATAGCCACCGGGGAGCGTCCATGGTCACACCTGGGGATGGATTTCATTGTGGACCTTCCTGCATCCCGAGGCCATACGGTCATTCTCATGATTGTGGATCGGTTTTCCAAAATGTGCCACTGTGTTCCTCTCAAGAAGTTACCCTCTGCACAAGAGTTGGCCTCGATTTTTGCCAGGGAGGTCTTCCGGTTGCACGGTTTGCCCAAGGAGATTGTGTCGGATCGGGGGAGTCAGTTTGTGTCCAGGTTCTGGCGCGCCTTTTGCTCCCAGTTGGGGATTCATCTCTCTTTCTCCTCGGCCTACCACCCTCAGTCCAATGGGGCCGCAGAACGATCCAATCAGGCCTTGGAGCAATTCCTTCGTTGCTATGTCTCCGATCACCAAGACAATTGGGTTGACCTCCTGCCTTGGGCTGAGTTTGCCAGGAACACGGCGGTGAACTCTTCCTCTGGGACGTCTCCCTTCATGGCCAATTATGGGTTCCAACCTGCCGTGTTACCGGAGGTATTCTCTCCCCAGGATACTCCGGCTGTGGTGGATCACCTTTCCGTCCTACGTACTTCTTGGGTACAGATCCAGAGGTCCCTTGAGGTCTCTGCGCAACGCCAGAGACTCCAGGCTAATCGCAGACGAGCGCCCGCTCCTTCCTACCAGGTCGGAGACCGTGTATGGTTGTCCACCCGCAACCTCAACCTTCGAGTGCCCACTCCCAAGCTGGCGCCTCGCTTTGTTGGTCCCTTCCGAGTGCTTCACAGGGTAAACCCGGTAGCCTATGCCCTTGCGCTTCCTCCTGGCATGCGGATCTCCAACGTGTTTCATGTCTCCCTGTTGAAGCCATTGGTGTGCAATCGTTTCACTTCCTCGGTTCCTCGGCCCCGTCCGGTCCAAGTGGGCAATCGTGAGGAATATGAGGTGAGCAATATCCTGGACTCACGCCTGGTCCGCGGTCGGTTGCAGTTTTTGGTCCATTGGCGTGGTTATGGTCCAGAGGAGCGTTCCTGGGTTCCCTCCACAGATGTCCATGCTCCTGCGTTGCTCCGAGCCTTCCACGCACGCTTCCCTCTGAAACCGTTCCTTACTCCGCGGAGGAGGGGCCCTTGAGGGGGAGGTACTGTCATGGTCTTACCTTCTCACTGTTCTCCTTCGTTTGACATGTGCTGGCGGCCATCTTGGTTTCTGGGTTTCTTGTAGCCTCCCACCCTGCGGCTCCTCCTTCCCACTGGGAGGAGCTGGATGCCTAGCTCATATATATAGAAGGTCTGTGGCTTCAGTTCCTTGCTTGGTCCTCCTGTGTGCACATGCTTCAAAGACTGCTGCTGCTTCTGGTTCCTGATCCTGGCCTCGTCTGACTACCCCGTTGGTTCCCGATCCTGGCTTCGTCTGACTACCCCGTTGGTTCCTGATCCTGGCTACGTCTGACTACCCTCCTGGTTCCTGACCTCCGTCTACGCAAGACCCTGCTTCAGTTTAGCCATCCGTTTGGACTTTAGCTACGGCTTGATTTTCAATAAAGCCTTCTTATTCCACCTATCTCTGTTGTACGTCTGGTTCATGGTTCCATGACACCAGAAAGATCAACAGCAGGGGGTGCTGCTGGAGAGAAAATATTGTGTAACCGTGCTGCGACCCGGGGGGGAGGCGAAGATGGGAGGAATGGTGGCACATAATCTTCCCTTGGGGCATTCCCTGATCTTCTAGGGCTCCTGCCTGGTGGTAGTAGGTGTGCCCTAAATGGTGAGTAGTTGGCTGGGTGCTAGGCAAGAGGGTAGATGCAATGCCAGCAGATGAATTATGAAGTCAATAGTCAGGCATATTGGTGGCAGTAAATACAGTCTTTCTTTACTAAGTTTACGATGGGAGTAGTATTACAGGTTGCAATAAAAGGCATCATTCCAAAGTATAGCACAATATAGTTTCCCTCCAACAGCAACAATGATGGTTATAATAGTGCTGCCTGACTCTCCTTCTAAGGACACTTTTACGTCTCTCCAAATAACTACAGGCATGATGTGCTTTTCTTGTTAACTCCTTCTGCAATTCCTGGGCAGAATTTAGATCCAGATGACCAGTCTATCTAAAGTTGTGATGAGTGCCAGAGGCAATGAACTCTTTGCTCAGAAGAAAGTACTTTGGTATAAACGAGCAGTACCTTACTGACATTATCTTTCACTTGCCTTAATGGTTCTGGACCTTCCTAAATGGCTGGTTTCTTTCCTTCAGAGGTACTCTGGTGAAAATGTTGAAACTTAAGCAGCTGTATTCTCAGATAGAAAGGTTGCCTAGACTTTGGTCTAGTCTGCAGGAGCGTCCACATGTATGCCTTGCCTATAGCTATGCTTTGCTAAGACACGATTAACTAGGGGCAGACAATGTCCATCATCCTGGTAACCTAACTAAATCTGCCAGTGTTAACTATATACTGTGAACATATTGCTTTTAGGTATACACAGTTCATGAAGAAATAAGTGCTTTTAGCAGTGATTAACCCTTTGCAGTACTCCTCCGGGGCCCTGCACATAAAGAAACCCAAACAACATGACTATTGCATGTATGTTACAATTATACTTAATTAGAAATGCCCTATTTACTGAATAGTGATACTTTCTGTGTGATAAAGCCTTTAAAAGTATATTGTCACCCCATCTTCAGAGATGCTAGATCTATGAGGTAAAAAACAGTGGTGCTCTTACTAGTGCCCCTGCACTCTAGCAATTGAGGATGGCCTCACAGTCCCCTAAACCAATGAAACTTTTTCCCCCCCCCAAGACTTGAATTATACTGTAGAGGACAGTCTCAGCCATCCCAGCATCACAGCGCACACACATAATGAAAGGCCATGAGTGAAGTCACACTGGAACGATGACAGAGTGTCAGTTTCTAAACTGATGACCCAATGGAATACGTGCAGGCAACAGATTCAAATAATTTCAAGTCCAAACATTTTTGGAATGCAGAGACACAACTGTATGAGATGAGTAGACTGAGGGATGAGATCACAACCTCCCAGGTCTCTAAGCTCTAAAACTGGCACAGTGCATCACAAGTAGTACATCTCAGACATTCTCCATGCACTGCTACAGAAATGGAAGAGCTTTTGAAAACACGAATTCAGCTCCAAGAGACGCTGCCAAAAAACACGTTCTGGGAAACTCTGTATAAGATCGTTTCAAAATTGTCTGGCCTTTTATAGCAGAAGAATTGCTTTTATTTACAGGCAAAAGCAAAAATGTGATGCTATAAAAAAAAAGTTCTATTACTTGTTTTATAGGCATGCAACTGAACCACATTAACATTTCAATTAAGATATTTTTGTAAGTGCTTAAAGAATAAGTTGTCCTTCCTCTTCCTCACCCACAATGGGCCCGGACGCTGGAGTCCTGTGTCTCTCCTGTAGGCCGCAGCCTGCACTTCCCAGACTAGCCAGTTCTACCTGTCCATAGGGCTTGCACGCTCCCTGGCTGTTAAAGGGTTAGCGCGCACACTTTCTAATTCTTCTATAGCTGGCTGTTTCAGGGTATATAAGGCACCTTCCCCAGTGAGAGGGCGCCTGAACTTAGGTTCCTAGCCTGCTAGTTTACCAGTGAAGGTGTGCTATTCTGATTGTCTGTCCATATACCATACCTCTGCCTGTTAACTGAATCTGATACTCCGCTGTCTACCCGACTTCTGTTTAGTTTCGGAGAATCTCATGAACTCTGCCTGCCCTAACCTTGGCCTATTTACTGACTATGAGCATTGCCTAATCCCTTGGTGCTTCACACTGGTGTCTCTGACCCCGTAGGTCAGCTGCCAACTATACCGGCACTATTCCAAAAGGTAGCAGCCTGGTGGTTCCCTGCAGCGAAGATCAGAACCCCGTATTGGAGTTTAAGAGTGAAAACCAGGAAACCACCAGGGTAACACCATTAGGACTAGCCCCCAAAAAACGGTTGGTTGGTATAGTGGGTTCACATCCACTGCCAGTTACAGCTTATTTCTGCTATGAAATGTCCTCCATTACTTCTGCTGCTTATGAGGTTGTGCTACAGACAGTTATGTAGCAGGATCCCTTGTTTCTCCATGTGTAGTGCATGGGCTGACATAATAACAGCCAGTCTCCAACCACCAGCTCAGAAAATACATAAATGCAGTTAGATTGTACAGAGAAAAACTGCTAAAAATGACAGATACAAGTCATATAATATCCAGAGATATTGTTATTAGTCATGAAGACCACTGCAAAGGTTAACATTTGCTATTTGGGTGCATTTGAGATATTTTCTGTGCTTTAATGTTATTCCAAGAACTGAAAATAGTAGCACAGTTTTTATTGTGCCCTACTCAGAAGGATGAAGGCTTGACCTGCCCCTCTGTGGGAAGTGTGTAGCTCAAGCAGACAGAGAGCGAGGAGCTGTGTGATGCCTACTCCAAACAGCCTCCTTCCTGGCATGCTAAGGAAAAAATACCATCCTCTAAGAGAGACTGATGCAAAGGACAGACAGTAAGTGCAATTGCTTGCTTATGGCAACCGGTCTTACTGCTAGGCAAGTATATTACTTCATTGCCCACCACTCTTTTACAAAGGATTAGCTACCTATTGCTGTGGGAACTGCCGAACATATTGTGAATGTGCACCCAGGGCCGATGCTATAATAAGGCAGACCAAGCGGCTGCCTTAGGGCGCAGAGATGGGGGGGACTTTTTTTTTTTTTAAATACCCTGTATTTTTGGCCTCTGGGTCTTATGGGGCGAATACTAATGAAGTGCTTCCATTTAGGAAGTGCTTCATTAGTACCGGAAGACCAGGAAGCAGTGAAGGATCTGTACTCATCGCTTCCTGGTCCTCCGCTCGGCTGTCTGCTGTAAAGGGCTGCGCATCATGTGACCTCACTGTGCACAGCCTTCACAGCTGACAGCCGAGAACCAGGAAGAAGAGAGAGCGCTGGTGGTGAGGAGCGGCAGCGTACAGGAGCAGGAGAGGTAAGTTATTTTTTTTTTTATTTGCGCTGATGGCTGACATGGGGTTGCATGATTGATGGCGGGCATGATGGCTGACTTGGGGGCATGATGGCTGACTTGGGGGGCATGATCGCTAACTTGGGGGGCATGATGGCTGACATGGGGGGCTGATGGCTGACATGGGGGGCTGATCTGAGGCATTGGGGGTCTGATCTGAGGTCTGATTAACCTTGGGGGTCTGATTGCTGGTCTGACCTGAGATGCAATGGAAAATATTTTTTCTTATTATCCTCCTCTAAAACCTAGGTGCGTCTTAGAGAGCGAAAAATACGGTTCTCAAACCAGTGATTGTCTGAAGCAGAGAGAAGATACCAGGACCACACAGAGGAGAAGCCAGCTGCTGCAGACGGGATCAGGGCCTGGTGTGAAACAACTGAAAATATGTCATATTCTAGGTTCTTCAAAGTAGCCACCTTTTGCTTTGATTACTGCTTTGCACACTCTTGGCATTCTCTTGATGAGCTTCAAGAGGTAGTCACCTGAAATGGTCTTCCAACAGTCTTGAAGGAGTTCCCAGATATGCTTAGCACTTGTTGGCCCTTTTGCCTTCACTCTGCGGTCCAGCTCACCCCAAACCATCTCGATTGGGTTCAGGTCCGGTGACTGTGGAGGGCAGATCATCTGGCGCATCACCCCATCACTCTCCTTCATGGTCAAATAGCCCTTACACAGCCTGGAGGTGTGTTTGGGGGTCATTGTCCTGTTGAAAAATAAATGATGGTCCAACTAAACGCAAACCGGATGGAATAGCATGCCGCTGCAAGATGCTGTGGTAGCCATGCTGGTTCAGTATGCATTCAATTTTGAATTAAATCCCCAACAGTGTCACCTGCAAAGCACCCCCACACCATCACACCTCCTCCTCCATGCTTCACGGTGGGAACCAGGCATGTAGAGTCCATCCGTTCACCTTTTATGCGTCGCACAAAGACACGGTGGTTGGAACCAAAGATCTCCAATTTGGACTCATCAGACCAAAGCACAGATTTCCACTGGTCTAATGTCCATTCCTTGTGTTCTTTAGCCCAAACAAGTCTCTTCTGCTTGTTACCTGTTCTTAGCAGTGGTTTCCTAGCAGATATTCTACCATGAAGGCCTGATTCACACAGTCTCCTCTTAACAGTTGTTCTAGAGATGTGTCTGCTGCTAGAACTCTGTGTGGCATTGACCTGGTCTCTAATCTGAGCTGCTGTTAACCTGCGATTTCTGAGGCTGGTGACTCGGATGAACTTATCCTCCGCAGCAGAGGTGACTCTTAGTCTTCCTTTCCTGGGGCGGTCCGCATGTGAGCCAGTTTCTTTGTAGCGCTTGATGGTTTTTGTGACTGCACTTGTGGACACTTTCAACGTTTTCCCAATTTTTTGGACTGACTGGCCTTCATTTCTTAATGATGGCCACTCGTTTTTCTTTACTTAGCTGCTTTTTTCTTGCCATAATACAAATTCTAACAGCCTATTCAGTAGGACTATCAGCTGTGTAGCCACCTGACTTCTCCACAACGCAACTGATGGTCCCAACCCCATTTATAAGGCAAGAAATCCCACTTATTAAACCTGACAGGGCACACCTGTGAAGTGAAAACCATTTCAGGTGACTACCTCTTGAAGCTCATCAAGAGAATGCCAAGAGTGTGCAAAGCAGTAATCAAAGCAAAAGGTGGCTACTTTGAAGAACCTAGAATATGACATATTTTCAGTTGTTTCACACTTTTTTGTTATGTATATAATTCCACATGTGTTAATTCATAGTTTTGAGGGCTTCAGTGTGAATCTACAATTTTCATAGTCATGAAAATAAAGAAAACTCTTTGAATGAGAAGGTGTGGCCAAACTTTTGGTCTGTACTGTATGTCTAAGAGAAAACCTGTCTTTGTTGCCCAAAGCAACCAATTAATATACAGCTTTCATTTCTGATAGTGCTTTTGAATAACTGAAGCTGCATTGTGATTGGTTGTTATTGACAACAAAGTTTTTTTTTTAGGCAGTTTTCATAAATCTGCCCACTTTTGTTCTGACACCTTTCTATCTTTCCTTAGCTGAGTGACCCACACAGACCTGGCTGTCCAAATGATGTAAAGGAAAACATAAGCTATCAGACAAGAACACATTCTTCGATGGTCCATTCCTAATATCCACAAACCATTAAGGCTCTTTTGGCAGTGAACAGGGGTCTCCAATGGCATTCTGAGCAGACTGTGCAGATACTCATCCACATACGCAGTAAACTGCGATGCACTGTATTTTCTGGCACCTTTCTTATTCTTTTTTTTTAGCAATTTGAGTTGCAGTTGCTTTTTTTGGCTCAGGCCATGTGCATCACTGAGGCATGGGTGCCTATGATCCTGTTGCTGGTCCACCAGATGTCTTTACTTGGAACAATTTTGGTAGGTGTTAACTGCTGCATGCTGCAAATCCCCCACAAGACCTGCAATTTTGAAGGGGATCTGAACCAGCCGTCAAGCCCAATCTTCCTGCTTCCAACATGTAAACTGACTGTTCATTTGTTGCTTAGTGTATGATAACCTCTTGAGGTATTTTTGCAAGAAGTTAATGTTATTCACTTCACCAGTCCATGGTTTTGATGCTATGTGTATAGCACTATATGTGCTTCTCTTTTCATCGATGACTAGTATTTTGACTGCATGTTTGAATACAAGTATGACCCTATACAAAGCTTTGGTCTACTGCACACTTAAAATCTTAATTGAATAATTCGGAATATAGATTACCTGTGCCAAAACTTTCTTCTCCACACAATGAACATCGCCCAGAATCCATTAGGTTTGCAAAATATTTCCAGCCAGTTGGAGTTTCATATACAGGCACTTTCATTGCTTTTGCAACCCTGAAATGCAATGGTTAGGTATTATATATAAGAATCAACATTCACCTACTGTATACGAGCATTCCTTTAATAATACTCAGTTAGTCGATAACTACTAAAACAATGTACTTCATTTTCCAATTTGGGAGACTGGCAAGGAGAGAGCTGCCGAGAGTTGAGCAGGGTACAGGCTCCTGTTAATACAGAGCTTAGGTGATGGGTGTGCTGCTGCAAGGGGATCACAGGAGGTACCCACTGAGTGAGTGAAGATCTGGGCCATGGCCTGACAGACTGAGTATTGCCAAGGAGCCTGTAATAGATGGGCAGATAATCTCCAAGATCATTGCTAACGAGCGTTCGTAGCAACGATTGTTAGCGATGATCTGGCAGTGTAATACTGCCGCTAATTACCCGACGAACAAACAAACCCTTGTTCATTGGGCAATCCCAATCTTTCAACAGGTTTAAAAATCATCGTTTGCCAGAGCCAGATTGTTGTGTCTAATCCCGATCTGCTGCCGGCCAACAATGATTTAGTATAGGGACAAGCAAAGCCATTAGTGATCACTCCTCCTCATACAGTGGAGGAGATCGCTACATGTAATAGCAAATCGCATGCATAATCTGCCTGTCTAATACAGCCTTAATATTGAGTAATGCGTCACCACCTCGGTATGATACTAACGCACTATGGGGGGAAGAATCATCACAAGTGCTTCACACGTGTCCCAAAATTTGCTTTGACACTTGCTATGAGATTTGAACCTGTTCAAGAGAATTACCATGCTTAGAGCCTCGTAGCAAGATAAACCATTATGCTTTTATTGCCGCCAACCGTCACTATGAAGTTTTTTGCTAAACTGTAACAGTCAAGCTTTTGTACTTGATCTGTAACCATCAAGCACTAAACCTAAACTTGAACTGTCAGGTGAAGTTTCTGTCTTACTGATGAGTAACAGTTATTGTTTCTTCCCAACCTGTTTGTCCATGTGTGTTGCAACATTACTCTACCACCCTCACCATTATATACACACAACATATTAAACTACTGAACATCAGGAACTGATCATCTGTTAGCAGCACTAGTATCAACTCTATATACAGTGCAAGCCTCACCAAACACTGGTCTACTTGTCAAAAGCAATTAAAAAAAGAGAGTTTGGGCAGCGCTCAAGTAAAGATTCTTGGGATTTGGACATTGGGAACAAAAGATCTTAACTTGAGTGCGGCCCAGATTTTCTTAATTTTATTGTTTTTCAATATATTTGATTGGCTTTTACAGCAAGGGTTCAATCAAGGAGAGTAGATCTCACCAAGGGCAACAATAGTTCCTTGTGCTTGAAAACCCAGCTAAGGGTTCAATAGAAGCTGCATAAATCAGCAGTGAGCTTCCTCTTCTGGTTACCCCCAGACGAAGGTATGCCGAAACAAACGTTGGGGTTGGCTTTATCCTGGCTGCACACAACATGGGTAATGTTACAATATTGTTACTTTAACATGACTTTATTGTATTTTATGGCTTGAGGTGCTGTTGAATGAGGGATATCAACCATTTGGCCTCTTTAGTTAACACATCGGGGCCTACACATTACATTGTATATATTTGTGTCTGGTGGATTATAATTTATTGTGATTTATATGGTCCTACTACTATTATACTTTATGTACTTCCAGCCTCCTTGCATTATTTGTCTATGCATGTACTGATTTATATCGGGATGGTGTGGGTTACCAGTGACAACACATTTTTCTGCCTCTCATCCTTATTTTATTCTATGTACTGTATTTTTTGATAAATTACTCACAAATGGATTTCCATATTTTTGTTATTTTGTGGCTCGTTTTCTCTGTAGGTTTTATATTCCTCCTTTGGTGGTTGCAGGCAGCTAGAGTGTTTTATCATCTCCTTATGATGTGGGCCAACAAACAGAGTTCAATTGCCTAAAGTGTACATAAAATTCACACGTCCCCATTCATTTTAATGTGTGTACTCACACATCAGTGTTTTAGCACCGTCCGTGTTTTTAGCATGGATGCATTCTCTATTTTGTCTGTGTTCACGAATCCTTCATGTCCATTATAGTCTATGGGTCCGTGAAAACCACGGATGCAACATGGATGACAAAAATGGACACACGGACCCAACACGGATCCTTCACGGATGCATCACTGACCACCTGCTCATGGATTTGAGCACTGATACGGACGTGTGAATGAAGCGTAAAGGGATTCTGCACTTTGTTTAAACTGATGATCTATCCTCTGGATAGTTCATTAGCATCTGACCGGCAGTGGTCTGATACCCGTGACATCCGCCGATCAGCAGTTTAGAAAGGCAGCGGCACTATAGCAGCGCCGCAGCCTTCTCACTGTTTACCGCTGGCCCAGTGACGTCA